>NC_090902.1:10867719-10922129 GCF_040956055.1 Brachionichthys hirsutus
CCAGACCATGAAGACAAACAGAAAAAGAATTCTGGGTGAAATATGAGTGTGATCCAGATGAGGCTATGATGGAGGTTTTTTTTTTTTATGCACTATTCAAGAGTGGCCATTCAGAACTGTTAAAATACTGTTGAAGCAAAATTACAAGCCAAGTTGTACACAGTACCCACAAGTGCCACAACTATTACTGCACCAGAACCAATAGTACTAATAGTGATATAATGCTGTGCTCATGGCAACAAAGTACAATACATGGAAACAAATCATTTTTAAATAAAAATATATTTCCTAAAACAGCAATGAACTGCACCTTCCCCCCCACACACACACACACACAAACAAAAGTTACTTATTTGTTGACATTTACATGTCTATGATTGAATAAAAGGAAACTATGGTGACCATATTAACAGAAACGAAGGAATGCTTCAGCAACGTTTGGTTCGCTGATGTGTTGTTATTCATTCTGTATCTCTGGATACATAGAAAAAATACTTATCAGGAGGAGCTAGTCATTGAAACATTTGTTGGGTTTGCTATGTACAAGGAAAAAAAGATTGCCAATCTTTAATTTAAAATGCTGCTTTACATGCTAATGTTGCAGTAATAATAATAATAAATCAGTCTAAGAATGTATTTGGAATAATATATCACTGAAAGAGCATGTTTACAAAAAGTCCCATCATTTTTAGAAGTTTATACTACGATTCTTTTAAACTATTTTTTTTTTTTCACTTTCTTACTTTTGCTTAGGTTAATGATCTGAAGATATATCTCCCTGAGTCTATAACTTCACTCCAACGTGACGTGAATTTCTGTTTTGAATTGAAATGCTCAGACTTTTTGGATTTCTACAATACAACGTTACAAGAACCAACGGGATCAACAAGTATTCCGAGTTGTTTTCAAGAACACTTCCCTGCAGCATCTTGCTGGTGCTGGTCGTCTCTCTTCACCACGGCAGCTGCCTGTGATGGTTATCTCTCATTCATTTTCAGACACACACACACACACACACACACACATACGCCCAGACCCACGCACGTTTGCACACCCACTCCTGCTGCTCTTCCTCATTTGCACACGTTCACACACTTGAACACTCTTGTTCTTTTCCCCTCTCTCTTTTCCGACATGACAACTTCCAGCTTTACTTCCAGCAGAAGTGCGCCACTCTCAGTCCTTCAGCAGGAGGCGTTACTTTGAGCTGCGCAGAAATGCAGTCTAACTTTCTAGTATGAGACTAGTCACTGAGCTTCTCTCCAGGGAACGCTGCTATATAACTTACACTCACTTTACAGGACTTCCATATCAGTAAGAGGCGTTTCTCTGCGAAAGTACTGACAGGAGTTAGGTTGAAGCTATTGGATGTTTTGCAGCAAATGGATCTGAGGTAATGGATACTATGGGAAAGGCTAGGGATGTGTGAGGGAAGTGACAAAGTTAGTTTGGGCCTTACAGATCTTTAAATCCCTCTGGATCATTCAAACTGCCCCTTTCCACACTCACCGCTCCTCTGATTGTGCGTGTGTGTGTCTGTGTGCTTGTGTGTCAAATGATTGGTACTGGAGCTAACAGAGAGGAGTCCCTCAGGTCCCTCTGTGGAGGTTCTCAGGTCTGGTCAGTTAACCTCCATCTCTTTCTCTGATCGCTGCAGCTCAGACGACCCTCAGGGAAAACACAGCACGCTCACTCAGACCTCTTTTCAGCGGCGACACACACACATCCTCACGTATCCGAAGCAGACAAATGGATTGACGCGCATACTCAAGAACCAAAATACATTTTGCACGTAAGCTGATGCATACAACCCCCTCATTCACACACACGCGCACACACAGACACGCACGCAGTCTGACCGAGGGGTAATGCTATACAACCAGTGTCAGTGACAGCGGGTGTACTTAAGGTGCAATTACACTCCCATTACTGCTACTTTCATGTGCAATGAGAGAGGTGATGGTCCTCACACACACCCTGTTTCCCTCTTTCTGACAGCGCAGTGGACAGAAGAACCAAGGCCCCCCCCCGGGCTGCAGAACATTTGAGGGGAGTTGATTTAATCTGAAGGATGCTTGTCTTATTTCTTTTAGAAAGGGGAAGGACTGTGTCGCGTAGCGATGAGGCTAATGGGGTTAAAGCTCGTGTTCCTTTTTGCAGATGATGATGATGATGATGTTGATGATGACGGATATGCAGAGTTCCATGTGTTTGTGAATCAATTATAATGATACGTATGAAATGAAAACATCCCCTCCATTCCCCCATTTCTCTACTTATGTTTTTTGTAACCCCCCCATTCTCACACACACACACCCTTTCTCACTGCGCACTCTCAGCTGGCCCTAGATAGTTTTGCTCTTCCCCCAGCTCCTCCGGGACCCCTTCTCTGTGTCGTTAATCAGAGCTTCTCAGCTCAGTTTCTCTCTCTCCCCCTTTTTTTTTTCTTTTCCTCACACACACACACTCACACACACATATACAGCCTTATAGTCTCTCTCCCCTCCTCCCTCGTGCATCCCCAGCCCCATCCATCATAAAACGGCAGTGGTAAGGTGGGGTTGTGTATAAGTGTAAGTGTGTGAGTATGCTAAAGTGTGCATGCCAGGGTCTGTGTGCGTGTCCATGTGTGTGTGTGTGTGTGTGTGTCAGCTCATGCATGTGTGCTCCATCGGCACACATCTCTGTGTCTCCTCAGCAAAAATGAATTGAGACTTTACAAGAAGAAAGCAATTAGGCCAGGGCTTTGCCCTATCATTCACCGGCTAATGTATCAGAGGCAGAGTGAATATTATTAACGGATGGGGAGGGCGAGGCTCTGTGGGTTTTACAGCCAGAAGGTAGGACAAGAAAAGACTAATGATTGTGATGAAGTAACCCCGAGTTGAAGGGTTTTAATCACTTGTAGGCTTTATGGCTTCGCAGTTGACATGCTCTTTTTGATAACTGCATGGCTTCCAGCCCTCAGTCTCTGCCATCCGCCGAGCACGGCTGGGGAAGAATCAAATGAGCTATTATCAAACATGGACAAGGATGGCTGAGTACAATTCCACACGATTACTCATTCATCAGGACGTGTGCGCGAGGGCCACGGGGCTGAGGGAGCGGAGCGACAACAATTTGAGTCAGAAAAAACGGAAGCTGTGATGAACAGAGGACAAAGAGACAAATAATGGAGGGAGAGGAGGAGGAGGAGGAGGAAGAGGAGGGCACAGAGACAACAGTGCAAAGGAGAGAGGAGTGAGTGAGGTGGAGCTTTGATGGGCAGAGTCAAGGAGGAGCAGACAGAGGAGAAAGGAGGTGAAGGAGCAGCATCGGGTCACTGATGCGAAGGGACAAACCATTTACACCTCCGAAGCTGCTGAACACCGTGCCCTTGATTCGTATGTGAGAGGGAGCACGTGTGACATTGGTCAAGGGAAACGAGGTTCATATCTACAATGAGTCAGACTGTAATGGCGGCTTTCAACGGAATATATATATTTTTTTATTTTACATCTCCAAAGCGCTCTTAAATGTCAAGCTTTTTGAAAAGCCTGGTCTCAGAGGGGTTCCGCTGGCAGTGATGTGCATGCTTTCGTCCAACAGGAACCTTTCTCTTTGTGATTTAAAGCAACATTTCATGCTCTCTGGTTACATTTGTTGACATCACTCAGCTCTTTAAGAGCAAATGTGATATGATAACTCAATCAAGCAAGATGTTAAATATTGAGATAAGCCCATAGTGACCCTGAAGAAAAAATATGACGCCAATCTGTCACAGCCTGTTCCTGCGTTACAGTCACAATTACTGGAGATTACAGCTAAATCACTTCCACATGGGCTCAATGAAAACTTTACATTCTCTCCCACACTATATTATGAGGTGACTTTGTTTGGACTTAAAACCAACAGAGGAAAGAGGAGAGAGCGGCTGGGAGTAATTGGCCAGATTGGGGGGGGGGGGGGGGGTACTAGGTAAAGGACTTTCGTAAAAAGCTTATATTTCAATCATCATGTTACCATGATATTTTCTCCTCCCAAGAATTTTTTGTTGCAAAATCCTTCAAATGGGAAACAAATGTTGTGGGTAAGATTAAAAAAAAAAAAGCATTCTTGCTATTTCACAATCCACCACCAGACAAGAGCTGGCTCAGTGGAGGAATAAAAGAATGAGAAAACCAATATAAAAATCAAAATCAGCTTGAACATCACAGAAAGCAGAGGAATGCGCCTTCACAGGCCCCTAAAAATGTATTTGTACTTGAAATAGAGGCTAGCATAATAAGGAACTATAAAAAAAGAAGAAGATCAGCGGTTTCACCAGTGTGCAGAAATATATATATTTTTTTATGTTGAGGGCAATCATCTCTATGATATTAATCTTTTCTAAAGGTAAATTCATATTTATATTATATTTTTCTCACCTTATAGACTCAGTGCGTACCAGAAATTATTTGTTATTTTTTTTGAAAGTTGCATGAAGATATATCTGTAGATCAACAGTGCTGTGATTATTTTGATAATTGTGTCTCTGTGAAAATCACTGTTACATTAGCAGGCTGCTGTACCACTTTAACACTGTACTCTTTATGGCATTAATGAAGTCTTTAAAAAATGATCAAAACTGATGGAGCAGAAATATTATCTATTTTCCCCAAAATTCTTCTTCCTTGTCAAAACCTGTTGTTACTCAATATTCAACCTTTTGATCTGAGATTTGGGTGTGTTATTCTGCGTGGCTAATATAGCCTCCAGGCTTTAGGCTAAAGCAGAGATCAGAAGGGGCTTCAAAGGTTTGGTCTGATTTCTGGCATTTTCATATGTGTAATATTCAGTCCCTACTAATAATTTACTCCTAATGAGTCAGTCTGTCAGACTAGTGTGTACAGCTCTGTCTGGAACCACAGATTGCCTTTTTAAAACATTTTCATGGATTTTGCAGTCATCTCTTAGGCCCTAAAGGACACCTGAATGTTTAAAATATCTCAATCCATCCATTTTCTATCCATCTGAGGCAACAGACGCAAAACATGTATATTCCAAACCTCCTTCTCACTGTTGCCATTTTCCCAAAGTGTTCCTAGTTTGGATGGCAAATGTAATGTCTGCAGTGAGTTCTGGATCGACGCGATGGTCTCGCTTAGCTGTGCCCATGAAACCTTCAAAGGTAGGCATCCTGGTGGCTTTCTAATCAGATGTCCAAAGCTGAGCGATCAATTGATAGATAGATAGATAGATAGATGGATAGATAGATAGATAGATAGATAGATAGATGGATAGATGGATGGATGGATGGATGGATGGATGGATGGATGGATGGATGGATGGATGGATGGATGGATGGATCACCTGCACTTAACTGAAGACAACAAAACTCACCCTGTATGTTAACATTTGTGTTCTTCTTGGACTCTCCTGCTTTACTCCAACGTGAAGTCCGTCTCATCAATTCTTTTAATTGCACTCCTCTCTGTAAAATATGTGAAAAACCAAAGGGGGGAAACAATAGCAAATAAAAACAATTGAGGCTATTTATTTACTGTTATTAACAGGAAATACATTTATGCAACATTTCATATACATTGAAGCTGAAATCCACCTCCTTCCATTCTCATGGTAGGAGAGTGATCACTGCATGGTGCCTTCTGACTCTCTCTCTCTCTTCCTCTCCTATCTACAACATGCTATTTCCTCTCCCGCGCTCCAGTCTCTCCTCTTCTCCATGCCTCCTCGGTGATAAATGTCACTCTGATAAAAGCGCTATAACGTTAAGCGATGTTTTGGTGCCATGAATACTATTAAATAAAGATGTATCAAGAAGTTTTAATGTAGCATAATAGTTATTATCTTCACTTACTAATGATTCCTGTCTAATTGCTACTCTAAAAGTACACCTGCAAGATAAGTCAGTTATTTTAAGAGTAAAGCGAGTTAAGAACAGATTTATTAATTTGATATATCAGTGTCAGAATTAAAACAAATTCCAAAACAAATCTCGTATTATTTAACATTTTTAATATCAGCTGCTACAGCATCATTTTGAACATCATAATTTTGAGATACCGGTAAATTTATGTGTAATAAATTGCATTTTTTTCACTGCGCTGTTATAAAACATTTTTTGTCTCTAAAGCTATGCATTTTTTAATCAAATTTTAGTTGACCAAAGTTTCATTTCCACTACTTAGCACTTGTTCACTCATCTCCCCTCTGCTTGTCTTTTTATGATTTTCTATTAGGTATAAAGTACCTCATACTTGATGCATGACACTACTTTACTTTAAATACTAGTTGCATTGTAGTTCTAAGAGGACAGGGCAGGGAATAAATGGTTCTGTGACACATCAATGGCGGTTCAGACAGAATTGTTTCTAATTTTGATGACCAAAATGAAACAGGGTACTATACACTTTAGAATTAGTTTAAAACAGCTATAAATAAATGCATCCTCATAAAAACATCCATCTATCCATCCATGTTCTTGTAGGCGAGACGATTACAACTGTCTTATCTGCAGCTGCTTATCCGTCTTGCGGGTCACAGGTCTGCTGGAGTTTATCAAAGCTGGCTGAAGGGGAAAGGCAGGGTACACCCCGGATGAGACGCCAGCTCATCACGGGTCATACTGTAAAAACGTTCCTTCATTCATCTACTACCACTTTTCTGCTTTGCGGGGGTCACGGGAGTTACGAGGGCCTATTCCCAGCTTGCTATGGGTGAGAGGTGGGGTACACCCTGGACAAGTTGTCAGTTGTTACAGGGGTAGCCACAATTGGATGTTTTTTTGTGGTGGGAGGAACCCAGAGAACCTGGAGAAAACCCACGCAGACACGGGGAGAACGTACAAACAGCAAACTCTCCACAGATAGGATTCGAACCCGGTACCTTCTGGCTGTTAGCCGACGGCGCTAACCACTCTGCCATCATGCCATATATTATTCAGGTTTAGTATTTTTTGAGACATTGGGTGCAGTTTGCAGCAATTGGTCTCTTATTCAAGGAGAGGGTTCCATTGAAAAATGTTTTACTGGTGACTGGGGTCTTGACTTTTTTGTTTTTTTAATGAAATGAACCACAAAGTTTACTTGATTATTCATGTAGCTGCATTTACTAGTGAAAGTAAAATGGAAGTTGTTCAGCAAGGTAGTTATTTTCAGTTTTTCTCACTTTTCGTCTATAAAGTGAACTTGTTGAAACATCCTCTTTGTCCACAGCAGCTTGGTTAAACAATCGATAGTAAAGCCAAAGCGTGCGGTTGTTAACTCCGCCTGGGCATACCAGTCTTGCTTTTATAGGTGGCAAAAGCTCCTAATCCTCCAGTCCAATATTTACTTAGTCCAAGATATGTTTTCCTGGACCCTTGCTATGCATCTCCCTTCTCAATGCTTATATATTCTTGGCCCTTGATGTATTCCTGGCGCAGGAAACAACTTTTAGTGCCCCGCAAGGGCTGAGTGAGAATTGACAGTGTGTGCCAGAGTGAGCGCAAGAGGCAGGGGGTCTGGTTTAGTTCCACTGTGCTTGTAAGGTCACTCAGAGTACATCTGTATGGAGTGGGACGGGGAACCCACTTGCTTTCACTGTCAGAGCCACTCACAGCAGCCATCTGTAATACTGTTATGTGGAGCACTGTGTCCCTTTGTCCCTTACACACAGGCACACACACGCAATCACGCACCTTTACATGTAAAAAGAAAAAGCACACACTTGTGCACATAGACACACACGCACTCAGACCCACGCACGCTCGCACGCCGTCACCGTTCACGCTGCAACAAATGACCCAGCGCAAACGCGCATTAGCATAATGCTAGGTTCTAATTGCGAGAGCATGTGTTTCTAATGAAAAAGGGTTTGAGGGTTTTATTCCGCTGGGCTGTCAAACAATTCAAGCGTGTTTTGAAATATAATTGTGGGGACTGTAAGAGTTTGGAAACCAAACCAAAACATTGCTGCGATCCTGGTTTCTAATGTTTCTAATTTGTTAAAATATGCTGAGTGAATGACAAAAGTGGGAGTCTGACCTGCCAAGAAAAACATATCAGCGGCAAGGCCATGTGGAAATACAGAGTTTCTTTTAGAAACATGATCAATGTAACCTTTGTTACAGGAAGGAGAGAGAGAGAGGGCGAGAGAAGAGGGGCGGAAGGTGGGAGGCAGGGAGACAACATACAAAGACAGTAGGTTCATGTTTGTGTACATGCGTATTTATCTCCATATCCATTGCGTACAGTAAAACTAGCTGAAGGGACTCAAGCGGACGGCTTGGCTCTGCTTATGTATTCATGGCATTCAGATGTAAATGCATTGTTGTGGTGAACCCAAGGAGCAAATATGCCAGTGAGTCACAAACAAGAGAGGGATTTAATCATTTACAGATGGGAAGTATATGTTTTACTTCTCATTTATAGTCATTCTCCCAGCGTGGACTGAGGCGGATGTGCCCCCCCCCCCCCCCCCCCCCGCACACACACACACACACACACCTCCAACCCAAAACTAACATACAACCTGGAATTGGGCTGTAGCGTATGAAGGCTTAAGTGTGTGTCGGTGTGAGGGTGAACAAAATTCATAGGGTTGCAGCGCATCTCTTTTTTTCCCATGCTGCTCTCTCTCTGCCCCCCCCCCCCCCCCCTCCTCACATATCTGTTTCTCCGAAAAATAACATACAAACCCGCTGTGAAAGGATTCATGGTTTATTAAACCAGAGGTCCTTTTCCTGTTTCAACACTGAGAAGAAAAAATAAATACGGCACTTTGTTTTCTCTCCATCTAGCTTGGTCCTCTATCTATCTCTCTATCTATTTTCATACATTTTTTTCCCCTCACATAAATTTCTTCTATCGTCCCATTTGTGCCTGTCAATCTTTCAACTTTGTTTCAAGCAAAATCTTTCCCGCTGAACTTTCCGTACTTTAATATTGTGTCCACTTCTTGTCTCGAGCCTTTCCTTCATTTCGTGGACAGCAATCAGCCACACAGCCCATTAAATCAGAGTGTGTGACCTCTGCATGGGTCCCACTAGTTTAGGTGTGTGTGTGTGTATGTGTTTGTGTGTGTGTTATGAGGAGTGCAGACTAGGATAACTCAGGGTAATGTATTGTCCTGGGCGTGCTCCCTGACAGTTCCCCCTGCCGCTGCCTGGTCATTCATTACTGCTAATTTGACATGTTTACGGACCCCCTTCCTAACATTACATACTTAAGGCAATCGACTGACCTTAAATGGAAACACCTACAGCCGTGCAGTGTGTCAATACCAGATGAGGATGTTTGTGTCCCCGTCACGTGTGTGTGTGTGTGTTTGTGTGTGTGCGTTCCTATGTGCGTATGTACCTGCAAAGCAGTGAATCGATACTGAGTTACTGCTGTTGAGTTACGCCTCCTCGGAAGGGACTCCGGAATTATCTGAATATGCTTGTGTTATACAGGTAAACGGTGAACAAGTCAGAATAATGCAGGATGGGTGTAGGTGGGCAGGGCAGTGGCGGTCTTAGGCCCGGAGGTCCTCGGGCAAAGAGGGGCACCTTCTGACTTTTCTGCTGCTTCTCATCTCTAGATGATTTTGGCACTGCATCTAAAATCTTCCAGGTTTTGGCACTGTACTGTGTGTGTCAGGAGGAGTTGTAAGGGGGGGGGGGTAACAACTTTGCTCAGACACCCCTATGTTCAGACAATTTGGCTGGTGACCTCCATGACCTCCCTCATTTACATACAACTCAAACGCCTGATTAGCCCAGACGCGCCTTTTGATTATGAAGTGTCGATAAAAAGGTGAAAGCAACTATAGACTGCCTGAAGAATGGGGTGTCTGAATGAAAGGGTCTGAACATAGAGGAGACCCCTTTAAAGGGGTGTATGGTTGTCATTGCAAAAGTGCCAATACAAGCTCCTATCTGAGGGTATTCGTTTACCCCTCCTGACAGCGTGTCCTGTGAAGGCGAGGTCAAGTTGCTTGTGTGACCAAAAGAAAGGGAAAAAATTAGATCGCAAGAGGCCATATCTGTTTTGATTTCAATCACAGCACGACTAATTCTCTCCCCCCTCTGTTTGTGTTTTTACATATTCAGCACTTAAATACAGTGTTGTGCCATTAAATGGCCAATCTTGCATTGTCTCTCACTGATACACAACATTAATCGCCAATTAGCTTGTCCCGCAACCGGCCACCTCTCTCATTAGAATATGATAGAATATAATGGTACTTAATGATGCTTAGGAAACATAATTAAATGACTGAGCTGTAGAACATGTGGAAGAACCACGCTGCATCAATCAAAGACGACCCTGTCAATCCAGCGCTCTTCAAGAGCACGGGAGAGAGTAAAAGCAGAGGCTGTGTGTGCATGTGTGTGTGTGTGTGTGTGCGTATGCCGAAACCACTGGCCTCTATCATGACCTCATTAGAGAGAAATGAAGGGTGGACGTGTCCCCATCACAAGATACCATTGGCGCTTCAAAGTGTGACTGACATTAATATGCGACTGTCTTTGCCTCTGTATGAATGTCAGTTGGTGTATCTGGCTGCACTGGAACAGATGAGGTGGGGGGGGGGGGGGGGGGGGGGGCATCTCTCTGAGGTACCTGCTTCCATCTCTAATTAGCATTTGAATGAATGGAATAAATAATCCATATTATTTACGGTTTTGCTTTTATCATTAGCCACCATAACAAAAAGCTTGTCTAATGCTCTTGCTGCAGTCGCTGCTATAATGTCAGCTGAGGGAGGATGGAGAGAAAGAGTGCGTTCATGGGCGAGTGGAGGGTAGCGCATCTTTTCATTTTATTTTATTTTAGTAGAACACTAAATATAAGTGTTCTACATGCTTGCTTTACACACCCAGTTCGCTGGCCTCCTACCCTTCTCTCTCTCTCTCTCTCTCCCTCTCTCTCTGCTGCCAGTGGTGAAATCTATCTCTCTATTGCCATCCCTCTAACATCCATTACATACTGCAGCCCCTCACCTCCCTGCTCATTAGGCCAACGCACAGTAAATTAGCAGCAGCAATTACAGGGAATATAAAGCAATGGCTCTGTCGGCTCCGTCTGACTGGTACCACACGCATCATAGACAGTCATCAGGAGAATTATTGTGGGAAACGACCACACACACACACCCTCAAAAGCAAGAGTGCAAACTTGATTGTGAGCGAACACTTATCTGAGGTCTGCACTCAAATATGGCGTCTTACTGGCAAGCGTGTTGTTGCATATAAACACAAGTTTGCACAACTGTTCTCGCATTGACTGCCATTCATTGTGGGAAGTAACAGCCAAACCACAACCCTAACCAAGACTGGTTTTGACAAGGTCAACAAAATCAAACGCTCTCTCTCTCTCACACGCACACACACACGCACCTTAAATACGACAGAAAATGGGACTTCCTTCCCATTTCATCTCTTTATATGTCCGTTGTGACTATTTTTTGACATAGACTGATATAAATATTAATATTAATTCTCAATATTCACTCCTCGTCTTTGGCTGACTGTCGAGGTCTGCCTCCATTCTGAATACCCCTCTCTCCTTACACTCCCATCCTCTCTCCTCTCCATTTCTTTCCTTTTCTTTCTTCGTGTGGGATCCCCATGGGGACTCCTGTTTTTCTTTCAAATACGCCGCTTTGCTCTTTCTCCCTTTGTGTCCATGCAGGCAGTAGAATGAGAAAGAGGAGGAGGAGGAGAGCGAGATGTTGAGGAATATGTGCATTAATATATTTCATTTGGGTACTAGTAGCACAGAGACTCCTGAGCAGCCCCTCTCTTGATGTGTGAAGGTTCTGCCGTCGGTATCCAGAGGAGCACTTCTCCAGGAATAGCGTTTCTTAATGTTATGTCTCCAGAGGGCTGAGGTCAGCTGGCTCCACACTGCCCGCCGCCTCCCACTGCTATTGTCCTCCTCCCACACTGTCCAGTCTATCTGGGCCCTAAAAAGCTGCTGGAAACAAAGAGCAAATGAGTTCACCTTTTGTGTGTATGTGTTTATGATTTATGAGTGTGTTTGAATGTGTGTGCAACGCGAGTCACATTTGGGGAATCAGAATCCCTAGAGCTGCGCGGTTGCAACATGGCAGCGGCGCTCAGCTCACTAATCAAAACTCATTCTCTTTTTCCCCAGCACTGAGAGTGTAACCTCCATAATTCAATATCCCACCTCTTACTGCTAAATTGTACACACAACAACCCACTTTACGGTTCGTCAGCAAACTATCAACTCTCTTATTAGATATATATGGGGGAAAAAAAAGCTTGCACAGTTACAAAACTATGGGCAATTAGGGAGGCAAACACACGCACACACAGCGTTTATGAGTCCTTATTTCATACTTACTTACTACGTACTTCCAGGTTGTCTGCTGTCCCCCCCCCACCCTTGGCTTTGCGGAAGCCTCCAGTTACCGTTGAGACCCTGGAACACGTTGAGGTCAGCAGAATCCTGGGATCCGCTATTTTCCCAAGCTAATCCAATCGCAGCCCCCTAAATTAGATATGCAAAAAAAAAAAAGAAAAATAAATGTATTTTCTGCTGATGACCGGCTATGCAAATGATGACTCAATTATGGTGGGCTGGCGCGTTCGCAATTAATAACCTTGAAATCATCATTAACTAATATGTTTAGGAGGAAACTTGTCAGGCTAACCATGTTCACTCTGCCATCGGTAATGCATTAATGAATTAGATTCATTAGAGAAAGGGGCCTAACGGGGGGAGGGGATGCAGGCCTGTTTCTGACCTGTGGAATTAGACTCAGCCAGTTCTCCTGCCTTCCTATTCAAACTGCCTGTCGGCTATTAGGACATAATATTTCTAGTAAAAACAAAAACTAATCATTTCTGATCTTTCAGTATTTTTGGAAGTGAATGTTGCATCTTATATGCTTCAGATTCAGATATGTCATATCTGAAGGATAGACTAATTAAAAACAACAAAAATGACCACTGACAAAGTCACAGACAAGAGGTAACTTTAATTCAACATTGTGAGAGTCCAAAAGTTATCTTACAGCTCAATTTCATCAAAAACAATAACAATCTATACAGTAGATGTTTTTTCTTCCCTTGTATCACAGAGCTGTTCAGTGTATTTGCAGTCAAAGACAAAACAGAGGAAAAAAATAGACACCAGCTATTTGGTTTGCATCTTTTTTTGTTTGTTTGTTACCTAAATACAAAACTTTGTCACCCATTACCAATATTCATAATCAGGATGAGACTTTTTCCTTACAAAGAAGCCATTGTATGACAACAGACCTCTGCAGTTCATTTGAAGCAGATATGGCGAGGCCCCTCCTGCCATGGCTCGACCAGCACAAGCACACAAGTGCCTGGAAAACACTCGTCTGTCAGCAGGCGCCTCCGTTAAAATGGTTCTTTCGACTTACTTAACAAAACCAGGCTCTAGAAAAGAAAAGAGAAGAAAAAAAAGCCGTATTCTGTGTCCAGCAACAGCTTGAAGACACACGGCAGACACAAAGAAAAGACTACAGAAATGACTGAAGGGCGCGGGATGCATCCATTCATTCTTCCTCGCTTGTTCATGTTCAGTTTAGCTTGTAATGGAGCTGTATTGTCCGGAGGCTAGCACAGGGAGAGGAACTGGGGGGGGGGGGGGGGGGGGGGTGAGATACTGAAGTCAGAACTGTGACTCCATGTGTGAGATTAAACTTGTGCTGTGACAGTGCTTGTCCTCACCGTACACCCCTTTGTACTACAATTAACAAAGCTCCCTGCTGTCGCATTGTTGCGATCCTGTGGTTATTGAGAAATATTACCGTCATGCAGGGGAATCATTAAACTAATTGACAAAAGCTACATAATCACTGCCAAAAATAACGACGCGAAGTGTTTCTGTGAACACCAAAGTGCAATGAGCACAGCTAAGACAGGTTTAAAGCGCGCCATGGCTGCAGTATTACAGCACATCGGGTTGTGTGTGTGTGTGTGTGTGTGATTGTTGAATTATGGCTCTTTGTATTCTAGTCTGGCTTCACCACCAAACAGAGTGGGTTTGTGCTTTGTCCCAAAGTTCCCATAAATTCCTCTGTGGCAATAGACAGTTGTGGTGAGGATAGAAAATTGTACATGTGATTGAATGAAGAATGTGTTTGCATTGTTAAGGCATCTAGACTGCTGGTAAAGATTACAGTGACAGAAAAAAATAACTATATAGATACAGTATGTAAGCAGGCATAAATAACACAGGAAAAGAAAGAACAGAGGGGGGGAAAGAGGAACTGAAAGAAAGAAAAGCACAGAGCAGTTTCTTAGTTCTCTTGGTTTCCTTCCACGCACAAATAAAGTGTCACTCAAGAGAAGAACCCATGCATATTATCAGTTCAAGAACAGCATCAATTTAAAAGCCTTAGCGAGTCCAAACAAAAAGATATAGATTTACAGTATATATTAATGTGTGTATATATATATTCTTAAAAAAATCTACTTCAACCAAATACTCTGAATAAGATGCTACCTTTTGCCATACAATAAACATTTTCATAAGGAAAAAAAGTTTTTTTTTATTAACTTACAAATAATACAAAAATAGACAATGACTTGTTTTCAAATCAACAAACAAAAGCATGATATACCAATGCAAAAACAATCAACAAGAAAGACAAAAGAGATTTAAAAAAATGTCACATTTAAACAGGAAATAATGAAACAAAACACTGTGACATATGTTCACTTACTGTATTAAACTTACGCAACACAACTAAATGAGGGTGAGTGGCAATGTACAAATACAAGGGATAAATACATTATTTATAGGATATTTTACAGGAATCCCTTTGTTGAATCCAAATCCATGTTTCTCATGTTTATCAGAAGAAATATCGATAACACACAGTAAATCTATCCTCTGTACTGAGAAGCTGCCTTAAGACATTTAATGTTTACATTTCAAACTATAGCTATTGCAAAAAAAGAAAAAAAAAATCCCCCCACCCAAAAAAAGAAAGAAATGTATATACAAAAATATATCACAATATATCACGCATTTATTCTAGTTTGATATTTGCTAGACTCCTTCAGTACAGTGCTGGATGGACGCACACATCCTCTGGCTTTTCAAGTCTGAACTAAACTCAAGCAAAATGTCAATTTTGGCTAAATCATCACCTTTCTTCACATGACAGGCAGAAAGCATATTGCAAACAGCTCAATCCTCACAGTTTTACTAAAAGTCAAAGAAACCAAACAAACAGAAATGCATGTTTTCTGGCGCGTTCATTTTTCTAACATCACTTTTAGATTGAAGGGATAATTAGCAGCAAAAATTGAAGGTTGATTTCCTTTTCTTGTCCTTCGCCCCAGTTCCATCTGGCCAGCGCGTTGCTTGCCGTGTGATTTCAGCAAGCAGGCTGAGCAAGGGGAAGCAGCTTCGATTTTTGACAGCGGCTACACAAACATCACGGCCAAAGCAAAACTTGGCTGCCGTTTGTGCAAAGCTGTGGATTTCATGAAGGCGTGGGAGCCTCTGTTAACCAAAGCCAAATCTAATAGGCATCAACATAAAGATAAATAAATGCTCTGTTCATGAGGTCAGTGTCACACTCTGGGTAAGTTATCAGTCGCTATGCACCTCATCCGAAGTGGTGTCAGGGAAGCTACACTAATTCAACCAAAAGGGAAATAACATCAGAAAGCTCCCTGTTGTCCTCTTTTTCCCCGCCCCTTTATCCCTTCAGATGAAATCCCAATGGAAAGGCCTGAGTTTATCAGAGTTCTGCGTCTTATCTTGAGCTCCGGCGCGTAACAGAGACTCGCCAGACTCTGCTACTGTGTCTTTTTCTCTCAACATTCCCAAATCTCCGACTAGCCCCAGATCCTCTACATGGGTGGAACGATCATCCCGGGAATCGCTGCGTTGTGGGAAAAGAGGGGGAGGAAGATTGAGGAGGAGGCGTAAGAAATAGAGAGAGAGCGAGAGAGAGAGGTCAGTCATGTCATTGCTGGGTTTCATCTGTCATCACAACAGTCACATAACAGAAATGTGCTCCAGCATCTGGCGAGCCACGGCGACTCTCCCTCATCATCTCTTCATTCCGATTCATCAAAACTTATCTCCGCTAAGTGGCGCACACCAACAACATCTTGTAACTTTTCTCAGACTTCATGAGTAACTGCATGCCAGGATGATGAGCGTTTGGAAAGCCGTGAGACAAGGATACAGAGATAGTGATAGAGAGAAATGCAACGAGGCGGGATGAATCTCAGGTTGTGGAAATGGAAACCATGAGGCGTCCATTGTGAGCTTCATTCACATTTTTGCCTTCTGATTTTGGGTTCTTCCCTCTTCTACTCCTACATCTTCATTCTTCACCTTTTCACTCCCACATTAGCCCCTCCCCCCACCCCCCTCTTTTACAAAGCAAGGAAGATTCTTTCATATAACATATTGATTCCTTTCTCTTTTCAATTTACTAATTCCCTGGTTATTTCCTAAGTGTTTCTGGCTATGTGTGTGTGTGTGTGTGCATGCGTCTGCTCAGAGCACAGTGGCCATTGGCCTTTGGGTCATCATGGTCAGCGCTCCTCAACGCCGACAGAGGAAGTGAGGAAGTGCTTAGCTCGGAGCTCAGATAAAGATTCCCATCTATCATTTTTCTCTCTCTCAGGATTTCAACACCATACAACATCCTGCCTAGACGAACAGACACCATGCTGCACTGGATGGAAATGGGAGAAGAGAATGACCTGTGGTGGCGTTACACCCCCCAACCCCTCTAATACCTTTATGCAGAGAGACCCAATGAAGCGCAGGCAGGAAGCAGGATGGGAAGATAGGAAATGGAACACATATGGTGTGGCATGCCGTCTCGAGAGTGACGAGTAAAAACAAGAAAGCAGGCTAAGACAGGATGAGCTTGTGGTGTGAATGAGCAGAGTGGAGTAGCAAGGCGACAAAAGAAGATAATATTAAAGAAAAGCATATCATACTTCAGGAGAAGGCCAGGCCCTGCAGAGCGTTGGCTGACGAGTACTTGCTAGAGTCCACAAAAGACTGATCTACAGTGAGGAAGGAGAGGTAGGGTTCGGGTAGGGGAAAAGAAAGGAAAAAGGAGAGTGGAGAGGAAGAAGGGAAGGAAAAGTGAGAGACTGTTATAATGATATGAAAGGCAGCGCGGATCAATGCTTGATGACGAGGTATAGACAGCAGCTTTAATTTGAAAGTGTGTTTTCTATACAAGCAGACATCCAAATTCATTAGACTTTAGCTAGCTACAATGCAAGGATTATCTGTCTGTCCGTTTTTCATTTGACTTTCTTGAGAAATGTCACTGAGGGTCAGTGTTGTGTCAATTTTGGTGCACCTTGTACGTGTGACATGCTCAGTATTATTACATTTAGAATAAACAGGCTAAGCAACGTCACTGATCACGACAGTCGCTTGCTGTGACCAGTGCAGAACAGAAACTCCACGTGTTCATGCATGATCCCTCCATATTCCAACGAAATTGTGGGAGTATTTCAGACTGAGCATGAATGACGTTGCGCTCTGTAAGCTCTGCAAACCGGACCTGCCGTTTCACGGCAGCACATCTGACTTGCGTGTGCAAAAACAAACAACACCCGACCGCTTTATCAAGACAGCAGAAAGAACACACACAACACCAGTCACATTTACTTTTTAAACATGCAGAATGTGTTTCTGTTATTAATATGTTATTAATTCCAATTTTCCAAATATTTGTTGACCACCAGTAATATTTTGCATTATCTAAAACACTTTACCTGTAAAGAGTAGGTGTATTTTAAATAAATCCTATGTTGTGGTTCAATGTAAGCTCTGCAAATTGGAAACGTCTTGGAGAGGTGAAATGGGGGTGTATCAGTGTGTGTCTGTGTGTATGTGGGTGAATAAATGACTCAAACGGTCCGTTAATTGTTTAAATTATTCCCTTTGCCCCACATTCCTTTGGTGTAGAAAAATACACTACACATTACACAGATATGTGTCTACATTTAGGACTCAAATCCAGGTTAAATTTTAAGACTGAAGGTCACCTTTGCTACTTGATGCTGGTACTATACTATTTACTATAGTAAAGAAAGCTGCAGCCAGCAATACCACAGGCCAGGCAAACGGCCTATTCTGCACAGGCGTGCTTTGAAGCGGCCCTCGCTGAGGTAAATGCTACCTGTTCAGCTGCTTACCTTGCAGGCTGTTAGCATTGGCGCTGGTGCATGTGGGCGGAGGAGAGTTTTGGGGTCGTACGACAGGGGCAAAGGCGCTCTTCTGCTTAACAGCAGCGGACACCATGTTGGCTGGAGAGAAGGAGAAGATGCCGGAGGAGCTGCTGCAATTAGAGGGCAGGCTGGTTGACGAGGCCATGGTGGGGCTTGATGGGACGACTGAGAGAAGAGAGTGGGGTAGGAAAGGTCGGGTTATAAGGGGGTCACGGGGAGCACATCAGGGAGGAATGATAATGAATGACGGAAAGCGGGAGAGACAAGGTTAGAGAGAAGGCCGGGGGCAGAGGACGGGCAGACGGGATGAACAGAAAGGGACTGGTCAATGGACGATGGCAGGAGGGACAATGTTTTAGACTCAGATCAACTGACTCAGACTTTTTCTTGTGTAGCAATCACCTCACAATTACATATTCCACAGCTAAGACAAAAATGTGTTTAGTTGGAAACTTCAACCAAAAATATCCCAAAGCATTTTTCCCCCCTCTGATCAGTCTGTTTTGATGAGTCAGCATGCTGCTCAAGGGCTGCTCGGCGCTCTACCTGGAATTTGCTTGAAGGGAAAATCACAGGAAAGGTTTTCTCATATTAACTTTTTTTCTTTTCTTCACCTGCTTGACGATGATTCGTTTTTTTGCACTATAGATACCATATTCCGATCTGAAACACCATCTATTAATTATAGTTCAAGTTCAGCCTTTGAATCAGCATCATCATAATCTAAGATAGAAATGTAGACATTTGGTGATGTACCGTGAAAGCCATTCACAGTTGAACTGCTATGGCGAGCCAGATTCCTTAGACTCTTAAAGGTCACCACCATCAACATTATTTGCTATTGGTAAATAGCCAAATGATGATATTCACAAAAGTCCAATTTAATCCTCACTAGTGCTCTGGATGACATTTTATGAGGATTTCACACGCAAGCCAACACAATGCTATTTTTGAAAACTGTTCCACACAGAAATTCTACGAAGTACTTGGATTACTGGCATCAAGGAATGATACAAAATTATTAATGAGACACACTGCAGCCTGCTGTAGGTCACAAAATGTGAGACTTATCCAGGGACAAAAAATGATCAGAGGGATATCTGAGCAACCTAAATCCTTTCCCCCTCCTGACATCATCACATCCATCCACTTCTCCCGGGTTTGTCTTTTGTGTGCCAATACACTAAGAGCATTTCCCCCCTCAGTGACTTTACAATCAACCAAGTCGTATTTCACCTGCCCTCTGATATCTGCCTCTGCCTTTATTGTTGTTATTATCCAACACTTAGCTTTTATGGCTCTTCCTGACAAATCCTCGCAATAAAGTCATAATCCATTTATGAAGGGGCCTAACTAATCAATTAATGAAAATTGGACCTACAAAGGCAGGCCGAGGGGCCATTGATTGAAAGTGTCTGTGTGGGGCCGATGAGCCTGTTAAAATACTTGTTAACGCCCAGGAATCAAAGCACTGGAATGGAATTGCTTCTCTAGCAATTAGTTTATTGATTTAATCAAGGGTCTTTAATGTAGACGGTGTGTGTGTAGGTGTGTGTGTGTGCGTGTGTGTGTGTGTGGGTGTGTGAGCAGAGGTGGTGGGGTGCATGTGTCGGGGTGGGGACCTATAGGTGATTTGCTCCCCTGGCCAATAAAGTGGGGATTTGTGTTTGACTCTGTTCTTAAAGAAACAGATGAGTCAGCTGAACTGAATGACTTCCTCCTTACGTGTCACATCGTATTTCCACCTCCTCTTCTCAGTTCCTGAGGAATACCTTTTCTTTTTGGTCAATCTTTCCTCTCTGGATTGTATTTTTTTTTTCCGGATGTGGTGCATTTACTCACTAGCATAGGGCGAGTTGCCTGCAGATCCATTGAGGAAGTTGGGCGAGGTGCCCAAAGTTGCCATGCCAGAGTTACCGTAGCCGTTCATGCTAGTGGAAACAGAGCTGTAGCCACTCTGCTGGGGGGTGGAGCTGGGGACATAACCATGAGGGGACACGCTGCTTGTCGTACGACTGAAACCTACGGACAGGGAACGAGAGGGAGATTGAGAGAGGATATATGTGTGCTGGAGTACAACAGATGGCAAGCAAAACTGAACGAGGGAGCTCACATGCAACGCTGCCAAACACTCTTTTCCCTGCACAACTAATGGGCAAAGCAATAAAAGGCAAAAGAAATCTTGGACAGCATATGGCAGAGCGAGAAAGCAACGAACAGCGAAGAGGAAGAATGATATGAGAGAACATAAAACAAGAGGCCTTTAACCTCACTGGCTCCGAGCCAAAATGAGATGTATCGATAAGGCAATTAACACCAAAGGGGCCTCCGGTGCTCTCCTGTAATTCATAAAGAATAAAGCCAGCATTTCTGACAGGACCTATTTCTCCGTTACGCTGTACAGGTGCAGCAAACAGAAAGAGGACAAGATGGAGAGAAGACCATAAATATATATCTCAGCTCCAACACGCTGACACATGTAGAAAAAAACAAAAAGAATTGAACATTTGGAATTTGTGTTCTCTAAAGGAAGGCCAGGCAATAAACCTGCACGAGGCGATGGTAGTAGACTTCCTCTTGATCATTAGGTACCACAAATCCCATCCTCATCTGTTATGAGTTGGAAACCGCAGAAGTTTCACAGCTGATATCTGTTTTTTTTTTTTTTTTTTACGCCAGGTGATGATGAAGGACAGGGGAAGCGGCGAGGAAGCTCATTTGAAGTATTGAGACAGATTCCTCGGCTGGTCCATCCACTCTGTGCTCCTTCTGCTGATACATGTGACGAATCACCAGTGACTGCACCCACATCTCTCTCTGTCAGACAAGGGCCGGCCCCAGTCTAATATACACACCCCGAGGACCCGCTCATATTTCTCCATCGCACTCCATCCATGTCTCCCTTTTTCTCCATTCCTCACTCTCCTACCTTCGCTCTCTCCTTTCAAGGTTCCCCTGCTTCTTACCGTGGCCGCCCCCATCCACCTGTTCCTCCGCCTGCCCCCCCCCCCCCCCCACCACCCCATTTTCAGAATCTTCTTTATTTGCTCAGTGCTCTTAAATCTTAAAATCACCCTCTCTGAATTTCCCACATGAATTTTTTTTTTTATCCCTATTGTACTCTTCATCTTGACCATCCATCCCTCGTCCAAAAAAAGAGAGAAAGAAATAAACCCTCACCATAGTTCCCATGATTACAGAGTGTAATTGTTTCCTCTTTCATTCACTCACCCTGATTGGCTGTCTGTGCCACCTCTGACCCAGTGAAGGAGTTTACGGACATCATGCCAGCATGGACGGAGCCGCTGCCAAGGCTGGCGAGCTGGTTGTGCCCTCGTGGCACTGTTGTGTAGAGGGCCTCTGCGATATCCGCTGCTCGTTTCAGAATCATCTCCTGAAAAGGAAAAAAGAGCCATGATCAGCAACGGAGGCCAAATAGAGAGAGAGAGAAGAAGAGACATGTTGCCCTTGAAGGGGGCTTTACGGTTGCACAAGAATGCAAGATGTCCTCTTTAGATGTTGAACATGTAAACATAGCAGGCTGAGTGGTTGTTGTCTGTGGTCACTGGGAGGAGTGGGATCATTTCCAGTAAATGAGGGGAAGTTTCATGAAAGGATTCATCAAATCCATATAGGCCTTCATCTCCCTATCTCGTCTTCCTCCTCCTCCTCCTCCTCCTTTGCTCCTGGAGGTCTCTCCTCATTTAGTTCTCATTGTATTTATCCTCCTTTTATTCACAAATGTGTGTTTGTGGGTCACAAATCTGCTCCGAACCCAGCGGAGATGCCATCTTTGGTCCTGCCAAGCGGTTTGAATCCCAAACATCATTGGATCTCTGGAGAGCTGCTGATGTCTGCTTACCTGGTTGTTGTGAGGCATCCCGTACAAAGCCTCTACCAGGTCTGCTGCTCTCTTTAGGATCACCTCCTGCAATCAGGCACAGAAACGGGAAGGGGATTGGTCATGGGCGTGATGGCTCCACGGGTTCAGTCACTTGTATTACTTTCCACATCTTGCATTATGCTGCGAATGCAGAACAGGGGGTGCACGAGAGGAAGGAGACAGACAGAGGAAGAGAAATGGGCCTGTCCTGGTACTTTGTTACTCACCAGGCAGTTTGGGAGACCTGAGGTAAGATACTGTTATCTGTGAATAAAACATGAGCCTATATCTCTTTATCAGTCAACCGTCTGCCCCTCCCCGCTGTCACCGCCAGATCATGGATCCACTGCACATGATCACACATCAATCTTATTTAACACAACATAGCATCAGGTTGACGGCTATACAACTCCCCGCCCCCCCGTCAGCTGGGACGCACCCGTCTCTTGCCCCGCATTAACCCTGGTAATGATCCAAGTGAATAGCCCTGCATCCACTTTGTGTGATAAATGTAGAACAGCATCGCTCAGGTGAACCGCACAGTGGAATTCCCCACATCAAACATTTATCCGTCCATCGTGCTGCAGCTTCTCTGCGCTGGTTTTCTATCACTTATCATCCTCTCCCTTCTCTGTGTCTCTATTCTCCTTCCTCTCTGAGCGTACGAGTGTGTGACTCCGGGCTGTCGCTACATTTGTGCGTATGATGTAGACACCTACAGCCCTACGAAACCCTTTTTAAAAGTTAATGTGCCGGGCCCAGGATATCTGCTGGAGGCGCGACAACCAGAAAATTGCAGCACCCCCCCCATCACCACCACCACCACCATCCCCTCCCTCGTTTCTTTCTCTCCCTCCCTCTCTTCCTCTCACGCACACATGCTGTGTACTCTACCCTCCTGAGTGTATCCCTCGCTGTGAACAAGCCCTGGAGCATGTGTGCTCTCTGTTCCGTGACACGCCGCCTTTCAATCAGACCTCCTCCTATCACACACGCACACACACACACATGCACAGGCGAAGCCTCACACGCAGCCACGCACATTTGGAGGCTGTCGAGCACGCCCAGGACATGACGAGAGGGTCAGCAAAGCAATAAAGATTGTTGAGCGCTGTCCGAGGTGCTAAATTCACTCAATAATGGGAGCGCTGCCTCTGTGTTAACCTCCCATTACTAGCACTATCTGGAGGGGGAGGCAGAGATGGAGGTGGGGGAGAGACGGAAAGAGAGAAAACCAGAGAGGGGGCCTGCTTGAGGTGATTGAGAGATGTAGAGGCCCTAGGAAGGTAAGTGGTTCTTTAGTATGTATGCACCACTCCTCGCTTCCTTCTCTCTGCTTTTCCTCGACTCCCCGTGCCTCCCAGGGATTGCTAGATGGGTAGATGGATGGATGACGGGAGGCCCGGGAGGAGGAGGAGGAGGAGGGGGAAATGAGGGAAGTGTGAGGTATTAGGACACAAACAGATCAGCCGCTGGAGTGTAACGGTGTTCGGGGAGCACACGTGAAGCCTTAGTCACTTCATCGCAAACATCTTCCATCTGCACCTGCTTGATTCTCCCAGTGTCCTCACCCCTAATGTTCAGCCTGGCTTCACCTGCATCTCCAGACGACGTTCTCTTGTCTTCATCTCTTTCTTTGCTCCTATTCTCTCTATTCATCGTGGTCCTGTGCCCTGTCTGTAACCATCAGCCTCTCGTTAGCCGAGGGATCTGTCCAGGAGCTAAACGCGATTAGGCAGCGCTCCAGAGTCGTTCTGATAAACAGATAAATGTGGTTAGCGCCGTGCTGCCTCCTCAGCGCTACGGCTGTAAGGGGAGACCATTTCCTGGGCTCAGGGTCTCTTCCCGTAAAGTCAGGCCCACAGAGATGTCAACAGGAAGGGGAACCTGATCCAGAGCAGAGTCTGGCCCCGTCTGGCCCCGTCTGGCGGGGCAGTCACTCATTAGCTGGCCCCAGACCCCCCCCCCAGCTACATCGCAGCCTCAGCTAAACACATTGTAGTCTGGAGCTACCCGGCGCTTTCAGCCTTACTATTAGTCACAGGCATAAATGGAGGCTGGATTTAGATGGACATTGTATCATCACAACATACAGGGACGGAACAGATATTGGCAAGTATCTTACTCATTGTGTGTGTGTGTGTGTGTGTGTGTGGGGGGGGGGGATTAAGTGTCCCCATGGACAAGGTGCCACTAGAAAGGAATACATTATATTCCCAATCAATTTAATCCTGATTAAAAAAAAGTGGAAAACGAACAACCAGAGAGAGACTTTGCCGAAGTGGCCCTGAATGGACATTAGGAACACAAGAAGTTGCGAGTGTGCGCCCTTCTCCAACCCCTCATGATTAAGGCCAACAGCTGAGAGAATTGTGGTCAACAAACTGTTATTACCTCAATAAAGGCACAAATCAATAGAGCTGAAATGAACAGCCAGGCCTGCCAGCAACCGCTGTTCATTTAGGAGAGAAAGAGACACCACAGAGCGAGCGAGGAAGAGGAGGTGAGGAGATGGATGGATACAAAGATATTTAGAGAGCTACAGGGGGGGTTGATAGGCTAAAGACCAGAACTCAACGGGACATGTCTTTAGATCTACTAGACATGACACATAGCGAGGACAAGTGATTTCTCTATCTTCCTTCTACATCTACCTGAGCTTTCCATCTCTACCTCATGGTGACTTCTAAGAGAGAGAGTGTGTGTGTGTGTGTGTGTGTGTGTGCGTGCGTGCATGTGTGTGTGCTGGAAGTAATAAAGTCCAGCCGGGGTTGACTTCGATCCACTGACCCAGCAGGAGGTAAGACTGGACAGCTATGATGGATCACCTAACCTGCCTCTACCTCGCTCTTCCCTCAACCTCCTTTCCCCTCTCTCTCTCTCTCTCTCTCTCTCTCTCTCTCTCTCTCTCCCTCTCCCTCTCTATCCATCCATGGCTTTCCTCTCCTACCTTGCCAGTCCAAATGACCTTATACTCACTGGAAGGATGAATAGAGTCACTTGTGCGTCCGCTATGCAAATAAAGTTTGAGCAGAAAATGATCATGAACATATGATAAAATGTTCGAGTGTCGCACATACACACAGTCACTCCTCTGTATGTGAGGTCATGCTGCCCTTGTGCCATGCATATCCATGTATGCTATGAAACTCTAGAAGTTGTCAATACTTCTCTGGACCAGCGTTACTAAGACGGATTTCTCTAATATAATTGTATGTGGCAAACGGCATGAGCGCAGAAACACGAGAGGAGTGGAAGCACTGTACCTTGGGTAATCGCTCTTGGTCTCCAGGATGTCTAGGGATGACCTTCTGTAACCTCTGGAAGCCGTAGTCTATGGTTGGCTCGTTCAGCGCTGAGCACAAACAGAAATGGGCAGGAGAAAACACACAAAATATTTAATGTTGGATTCTCAATAATGAAAACACCAACCGTTCGAAGTCAGAGATGCAGCAGGAGAAACGAAAGATTCTCACCCTCCAGTAAAAATGACGGAGTTAAGCCCGGTTTCACATGAATATTTATACGATTATAAAATTAAACTAAACACCCTGAAAATGTGGGTGTTCTCTATTAAGTCTGGTGTGTGTCTATGTTTGCCTGTGATGTAATGAATCTCTCTCCGTCGCCGTCTTTGGTGGTTAATAAAAAGACTGTCAGGAATCAGGCGGCGTTGTATGTGTGTGCACACATGTATGTGTGTGTCCTGTGGTCTTGCGCTGATCAGCGACTAATATAAGCAATTACAGAGCCTGGTTCCAATATAACAAAGGCTTCATCGCTCCAGGGATCCAGCTAAACACACACACAGACACACAGAGAGAAAGAGAGAGAGAGAGAGAGAGAGATCATATCCAGGCAGCAGAGAAAAAGCACTCTCTCGGCATGCTGTGGTCGTGCTACGGTAATTGAATATGAGAAGATTTAACATGAATATTTAAACATTAGAATAAATACAATGAAGATCTGAGGCTTATAGTACAAACACTTCAGAGGAGGATTGTTGGATAAGTGCTCTCTCCACATAATTCATTCCTAATGTACTCTCTCTCTCTCTCTCTTCTCTGTCTCTCCCGCGTGTCTCTTTGTGGGTTGCTTGGTGAGTCAATGCACATACACAGATGACAGTCATCACGACTACCTTTCTGGACGACATCCTATAGTTGTGACTGAAATATGAGTGTGTTTGCAGTCGCATATATGTGGAAAAAAGTAACAGTGAAGGCGTGTCTGCGCCGTCCGTCTGTTTCCCCCGTGGCTCGCAGCTTGGACGTTTCCCGAGGGCTGATGCCCCGCTCGCCTCACATCTGAGCAGCCAGGCTGACTAGGAGGCCCCAAGAAAAAAAAAGGGCCCCTGGAGGCTATGAGTGCAAGCTGTCCTGCTGGACCTCTAGTGACTAACTCCACGGCTCCTCGAGAGCCGATCGCTCAGACACAATCCCAAACAGGAAAGGAGTGAGAGTCTGCGATGCTCTGTTTCGGCTACGCAAAACTCATTTGGACAGCTCTCCCAGAGGACCATCCCAGTAATCCATGACAGTGAAAGAATGGAAAGGTGAATGCTGGAAGCAAAGAAACTACATCGAGAAATACAAAAAAAGAAAAAAAGAAAAGTGGAGCAGGGATGCCAAAGGCAGGCTCAACTTCTGAGGAATGACACACATTAGTGCCAGCTGGTCCACTGATAAAATAAGACAAAACAATGGAATGATCACATGCAAAAAAAAAATAAAGTAGGAATTATTTCTGAGGACAAATATTTGACATTACTTCAGTGTTCTCTGATCTCGCTAAAGCCGTAAGGAGGATTTGCCCTGGATTAAGCCTGCAGTCAGAGGAGGGGATTGTTGTGACAACATCCTCTCCTTCCTTCGTCTCAAAGGCTTTTGTTTTTATGATGAATTTTTTTTTATCAGTTCACCACAATGTGCCAAATGAGCCTCAAGTGAACAATAGCATAAAAACCCCAAGACATACAAAGACACCCCCAATCACAAATAAAGAGACAATTTTGGTAATTGAGAGAGGATGTGATATTGTCTCTGCTCATTTTCAAGGATGATAAACCAGAATAGGAATATGTGGGGGACAACGCACGGCGATAACAACCTGACTGTGTCTCTTTTGGGATTAACATAGTGTTTTATTATACTCCTATATCTACCCTCAGTATTACACATTTCATAACAGGAATTTGTAGTAG
Organism: Brachionichthys hirsutus; assembly: GCF_040956055.1. NCBI lineage: Eukaryota > Metazoa > Chordata > Actinopteri > Lophiiformes > Brachionichthyidae > Brachionichthys > Brachionichthys hirsutus. Next base: position 10,894,984 of record NC_090902.1, read on the forward strand.
AAAAAAAAACAACAACCTAAACTATCCAGCCTCGAATTAAGAGTGGTATGCTCCACTCCAGGATTCAAAGCACACCCTCCTATACAGGTATATTTATAATCCTTAGCTGTCGCGCTCCAGAAGAGCAAATCAAAGCCAGTAAAACATAACTGCCATAAATAAATGAATAGATGAGCAACAGCCCTGGACTGGAGGGATTCACCTAGCAATCACCCACATCAGATCAGATCAATGCTCATGGAAATTTCATGAAGCCTAGAATCCACACCGCTTCATATTTCACTATAATAACCCAAAGAGCCGCAGGGGGGAGTGTGTATAAAAGGGGTGAGGGTGTAGGCAAAGGAGGAGAAGAGGCTAGGGTGGAGGGGTGCTGGAGGTATGAGCTTTAGGGGAGAGGGGAACCAAAAGTGTAGGTGGAGGGCTGAGGGATAATTGAGAGGTCAGTATGGTGGAGCCGTCCAGGAAACACAAGAGAGGAGCGCATGATGGAGGAGGAGGGAAGCTGCAGAAAGTATCCAGTACCCCTGTCTCCTTCTCCTCCTGTGTCACAACATTGTGTGTGTGTGTGTGTGGGGGGGGGGGGGGGGCAGTGATGTACTTGCAGGGTTAGGTAATTGGCTCTGAGGCTTGATGTTAACACCTTAACAGGCCCTCATACTGGAGGTAAGAAGCTGATCATATCACAAGCCCCCCCCTCTCTCTCTCTCATACACACATTTGACTCCCTTCTCCCTCCCCAACTACCCCCCCCCCCCCCCCCTGCAGTCTCCAGTGCTCAGGTGTGATCTCATAAGCGCTGCTTGGCGATCGATGCCGCCAGTGGCAGGGGGTTCAATAGCCCTGAATTACGGCTTCATTTCTCCCCCCCACACACAGATGAGAGCCCCCCCCCCCACCACCACCACCACCCCTCTCTCTCTCCCACACACACACACACACCACTGACTACTCACAATCCAGATCAATACCATACAATCTAATTTTTATCCATTTTTCCATAAACCCAGAGATTGCGTTTATTTGCAGAATCCGACAAGCTAAATAAAGCATCGCTTGAACATGTCAGGGAGACGAATGCTTGGCTGGAAATTCATACACAGAAAACAGATGAGTGGAGCTTTTTGCTCCGAAAGGAAGGGAGAGGCTGAGGCTGACAGAGGAGGAGCGGATTGGGGGGGGGGGGGGGGGGGGGGGGTTCTGAATCTTCTTCAATCAATGGGGGAGTGCATGCTACAACCTAAACTCTAATTATGTGTTGCGAAAAAGTGCACATTGATGGTTAACAATACCTGACAGCACAGATCCTCTCTAGGAAAATGCAAATTCTGAGAATCTGGAAGAAACGTGTACGCCTGAATTAAGACATAAGAAAATACAAGAAATAATTTCCCTGGTGAACGGCGCTCATTTCAGCGGGGTATAAAATAATCTGCATTCAAAATTCATTTACATCATCATCATAGACCAGATGCTCCTGTAATAAGAACGGAGCATGCTAAAGAGGGAAGACAAGCCACATGGTGCAGAAAATTAATCTCAATCTCCAATCGAGGTGTGAGATTTCCTCCACGCTAAGGCTGTGTGCGGTAAACATTAGTGTGTGCAGCTATCTCAGCTGGTCCCGTCTCCAGCTGGAGATCGGCCGTTTTAATCAACAGCAGGCCTGCGCCCAAGCTCAATAAACGAGAGCATTCACAAATAGGAGCAAGACGAGTAATTGACCGGCTCATGGTCACACCCCACTTTTATTACCCGATGACTACACACGGCATGTGTGTGTGTCTGTCCGATGTGTGAATCTACTCGTGTGTGTGTGTGTGTGTGTGTGTGAGAGGAGGTGAGATGAATGTAAAATACATCTCTATCTATAAAAATAGGAGAGAAATTGTACCAATCATGATGCCAACGCAATCAGCATCAGATTTATTACTCGTCTGAAGTACGCAGGCACCATCTGAGCTAAACAATCCTTCTCAGTGTGTGTGAACGGCTTAATTACGGCTAAAATAAAAATAAAAAAAATTGACAGAGCATGCTCCATGCTTGCAACGCTCATGCTGGCATCATCTGGGTTTCACTCCAGTGTCTGCAGTAGATAACCGAAAGTCCTTCCTCCACTCCTAAACCTAATTTGGAGCACAGAGGAAGGCAGAGAGAGACACAGAGCGAAATGTCAGCAGCTTCCCACCTGGTTTAAATTCTGTTCTTGACTTTTGTCTTTTCCCGTGCCGCTCACTGCTACTGAATGATGTTTCCCACACACCTAATCTGCACCCAGTGCTGAAAAACTACCCCTAATGTTTGTGCGTGCATGTGTGCAGATGCATGTCTGTGCACGTGGAGCTGGCCCTAATGTGAGCCAGCAGAGCCTTTTAATATCAGCAGAAGCTGTAGCGGAAGCACTAAGCAGACACGGCTGCATACTGAGGAGGGAGGGATTGCCTTTTGAACGACAAGGGCGATTCATCAACTCCCTCAATCTATGACCAGCATCCCCGTGTCACACACATAAACACACGCGGACACACACACATGTATGTAGGCCCTAGTGGCAGAGCGCATCTCTGGTATGGAGAAAAGAAACGGGAGTTTCTCTGATGAATGTTTAAAAGACAGAAATCAAGTAAAAGGTGATACGCAACCAAACATGGAGATCAATTCGTACAGGGCAGTGGGGGATGGGGGTGGGGGTTATGACCTGATAATGAGAGAGAGTGAGAGTGAGCGAGAGACAGACATGGGGGGGGGGGGGGGCTTATGGTGTGCCGTCAGCCCCAGAGGTGGGTAAGGCAGAGGGCAGAAGAGATGAACAGAAGTGGGATGAGGGGATAAAAAGGCAGAAGAAGAGCTGAGAATGAGAAAAGAACATTCTTTTATTCTTATCAGCAGAGAGCTTAATTGCCTTTGATGAGTCTAATTGGAGCTTTCTGAAGTCTAATGGTAGAAGAGTCCTCAGAGACGACAGAGGACACATTACTGTAATAGCTTCTCTTCAAATCTCCTCTGGACCAAAAGTCCCCCGTTTGCCTGCTCCTCCTGAACCGCTGCTACAATGTGTGTGCGTGTGTGTGTGGAGGGGAGGGGGGGGGGGGGGGGGTATACACAGGTATGTGTATGTTGTGGCTGTGTATTCAAAAGAGCAGTAGCAGCAGTATTGGGTATGTAGTGAATTAATTAGGTCTGCGAGCTGCTAGCTTCCCTCAGCTGAAGTTGATTAGCAATGCCAGCTGTCCCCAATGTAATTCAGTGTGTGTGTGTGTGTGTGATTGTGCATGCGAAAGTAATATATGACTTTATGCATGTTTGTGAGTATGGTGCTGTGTTGATGTGTGTGTGTGTGTGTGTGTGTGTGTGTGTGTGTGTGTATGCGTGAGCTGCCAGCTGCCACGCAGTGCTGCCAATCTTCCATGATTAGTACCCACTGGCAACTGGGCTCAAACTGGTGCCAAACAGACCCAGGAGGGCAACATGGCCCGCGGTAATCCCACATCCCCCCCCCCCCCCCTCTCCAATCCCCTTCCTCTCAAGCCTTTCTCACCCACCACTGTTATCAATTGTTCTCTGCTTCAAACGCTGCGCTCGCGCTCTCATTGATCTCTGCCTCTCATCGTGACACAAAATGTGAGCAGGTTGCTAGGCGAATATAAAACGATGATCCCAGAGCTGCTTTATCAGGCGCTGGGAGAGGTAGGAATACCCGCCGAGGGTGCAAAGCGGCGGCAAAAGTGAAGCACGGTGGAGAGCAGGGCCGGGATGCGTGCCTTGACACGCTTGACTGTATCACTGTGATGGTGCCAGCGCTCGGCGAGCAGCACCACAAGTGTGTTTGTTCAGCTCCCAGTGGATGACCTCTTGTTACCTCTCACCTGTTGAGATTCTTCTGTGACTGCATGGAAGTCAAGAGGCGGAGCGAGCAGAGAGAGTGAGGGAAAGAGAGAGAGAGAGAGAGAGAGAGAGAGAGAGAGAGAGGATAAATTCATCCAAAGATGGCAGATTTGAATAAGTGAATGTGACAAGGGGAAGGAATAGAGGCCTCGGAAGAGATGGGGTGTTTATGCATACGGTTCCAACATGTCTGGCACATTAAAAGGCTGTACACACACCTACACGCACACACACACACACACACATATATGCACAGCTCTAACGGTTTGGCAGACACTGGACTGTCAGACAGTTCTGGCATGGCAAAGGCATGGCCACCCATCTGCCCTCTGTCTTAGTAATGCAGTTACTTGTCAATTTGCATGTGTGCGCTCGGAGTACTTTCGCACACGCATGTAAACAAACAAAGGCAGCCGATTGCAAGCCTTTCCCACAAGTACGCAAACACAGTCATAATTATTACCCATGGACATGGAGCCCGTCCATGCACAATAATTAGGGCACACACACGGCGGGCAGAAAGTACAGAACAGCGATGTGACGCGCGCGCACACACAATCTCGCTCTCCATTTTGGTTTTGTCAAACACTGTATTGGCAATTCCAGCCGGGGCTTACAGCCTAAGTCTATCAGTGGTTGAGATTACAGACAGATTTATGTGATTCACCGACTCCCCAAGGATCCGTGGCCTCGTATTGGTCAATCACCGCTTCACATCCACTCTCTCTGCCCCTCTATTCACCACGCAGCTATAACTCTGCACCGATATGCTCTGATGTAACACTGAAGCTATTCATGCTGCCTACGCGCCCAGCCGTTCAAGATCACGGTCTCCTTGTGGACCTGTTTCTTTGTAAATCACATCTTCGACAGGGTTAAATCTCAATAATCCCACTAATCAAAAGGTTAACCCCCCCCCCCCCCCCCCCCCCGCGCGACCTTTACCTGCTTCATAAAACAGGGCAAACACATTTCCGCCGCTGATCAGTTGGCTTTTTTTCTCGGAATTATTGAGACGTGATATTGAATTTGAAATTGTTTAGCATGCACATTTTGTCCAGAAACAGCGCTGCAGCGTAACTTTCAGTAGATACTGCAAAAAATACAGTCTTAATGAAACGTACAGCAACTATGTGACATTTTATGCGACTATATCTTTTCTCATGTTACATATTTGCAGAAAATGAGATCCCAGGTTGCATGAGAAATGCTTGAAGAAAAACAGATATGCTACATTTATTTGATGTATAATACTTGAGTGCCATTAGTGTTAATGCATAGGTAGTACCTGTGTAGATGAAGCGTCCAGGTGTGCCTTTGCAGAACTGTTTGGATTTGTAGGACAACGTAACCTCCACCACCCCGGGGATGTGTCTGGGCGGAGTTTGCACACGGATGGCATGGGGAGTGATCAGCTACAGAGCGCCAGAGAGGACAAAAAGATTAATTAATTGAAACTTCACATCCAAACACGTGCTCAGGGGACTATTCTCGGCTCTCCTCAGACCTTCTCCTTTGCAGCTTTTGACTTCCGTTCTTTGTATAATCAGTCTGAAAATGATGTGTTTGCGCCAAAGCCCTCGGGTGGCTTTGTAGCCTAAGGCAATGTCACTGTGAAGCTTAGGATGGTTATCAGTGCTGACATGGGCTCTGTAAGGAGGGTTCAAAAGCAGTTATCTGTTTATGAATAAAACACACCTTCCTCTACATACACCTATTACACACTGTAAGTAAATCCATAATATGCTCATCTCTGCTGCCCCTGTCTCAGAGTCTGTCAGCTGAGCATGTCTAGCAGCCGTTGGCCACATTAAAGCACCACTGCATCTTAAACAGGCTCACTTAGTGCGGTTGATGAGCCGACTAGCCGCGTATGCCTGTGTGTCTGTGTGTGCGCGTGCGTGTGTGTTTGTGTGTGTGCTGAAGTGTCTTTGATGGAAAATGGTAACAAGACAAAACACAGATGAGACCTCAATGGGCACTCGTTTTCTGCACACCATGGTGAACTAGTACGGTACTCAAAGCTAGCAGCGCTCAAAACCTATCAATACTGCTGCCAGTGACTTGTGAATGTGTGTGTGTGTGTGTGCGCGCGTGTGTGTGTTGTTCAAACCGTCCCTTTCATTGCTCACTTAGCTACGCTTTTATTCTACCATTGTCTGGCCCCGCTCACCTCGCAGTGAGATAATATAAGAGCTTTTTATAGAATTATTCCTTCACTAAAGCAAAAGCTGTTTAGCTGTGGTGCTCAGTGACCTTCAATTTCACACATACACCACATTTACATTTTAGTCATGTGGCAGATGCTCCTTACAAAGCGATTCATAGTGTACAGTTTGCACATAGGATTCTAATAAAAGACAGAAAGGGTTGGGAACAGACATGACAAAAATAGGACTCACAACAAGACAGGAGAAAACAGGATGTTGAGAATGTGAAATACTTTTGCTATGAGATTAAACTAGAAATTAAAATTATGATAATTTGAATTAACACATTTAAAAAAAAAAATCTTATTTTTAGTCAATAAAATAAATGTAGTTTTTTTTAATGGTTTCAAATGGGTTTATTTTACACTACTGTGAAACGCAAACAAATTCAGGGAGTTGAAAAAAGCCCAATTTTGTAATTTGTCATGAATTTATCATATAAAGATGCACAAACGTCCGAACTGACTAACTGATGTAGAAAACTAATTGATTCACTATTCACACACATGCCCATAGAGATGTTTCTCCAGGATGACACATGAGGACTAACCTCACTCCAGACCAGCATGGTACCAAAGATGACCTGCAGGCCGTCGAAGAAGTTGTCCCCGATGATGATGACGGTAGCGCCCCCTGTGGTCCAGCCTTCACTGGGGCTGATGGCTTTGATGCTGGGGGTCGCTGTAAGATTCATAGACCAAGTAGATTAGATATTAACCAACATAATGACAGCCCATAAAGGTTTCTTCTATTGGCACCAAGTACAGTCCACACACACACACACACACACACACACATGCACTTATCCTCTATCCCATGGGTCAGGGTGAGCAAGGAATACTAATCAGAGTGATTATATGCACCCGGTTATTAAACATCACCCCTGCCCTCTGTGTAAGGGCAGCAGTGGTGCGCTTGTTTTATGACACGTGGCGTATCGTACGGGCGTGTAAATGTCAGGTGTGCTGAGTGTCTGATCAAAGGCCACACGACCAGGGAGCAGAGCAGAGCCAACAGTCGCTCAGCCCTCTGAATACTCCGCCTTCATTAACCAAACACTTAGCCCCCACTCAGCTGTATCTGTGGGGCCGTCTCAGAGCCCGGACACGGAGTGTAAGACCGCCCAGGGCCGCTTCAGCTCTGGCTCGGATACTTTTAATGCATTTTGTGAGATCTCTGTGTTTTCTCTTGAAGCATATTCTTCATGTGCTATCAGAGCAAGAAGAACAATAAACTGCATGTTGTGTCACTGGTACTCGGTGTGATTTTTGGCCTTATCTCTTGGTATTATGGACTTGGAGATTACCGAATATGATTGGAGAAAAGAGCAGCATTGGGGAAATACATGTTTATACAAGCTAAATCTCCTCTCCTTAACAGATACGCAGCTTGTCACACATGCTGCAATTCTGTAAAGCGGCATAATCCACTTTAGGCTGGGCTGACTTTTTCCCTGAAGCCTATGCCTTTGCTCTTTGCCTGACTCCCTGTTCTGTTGATCCTCCCCAACAAGCTGGAATGATATTTAGCCCCCCGATATGCCTGCAGAGATCAACGTTCACCAAGCAGCAATCTGTGGCCGTAATCATGGCCTGAGATGCCTCTTTTTCACAGCCGCTAATATAATGTGTGCTCCATGTGCATGTGTGCATGTGTGGAAGTGTGTGTGTGTGTGTGTGTGTGGATTAACCAGATGGTGGAACGTGAATCCATGTGATAGGATTATACTTTGGGGTGTTCCTCTGTGCCATCTGTTCTATGCACTGCTCATCTATTACCTCCTGAAATGGGCCCCTGAAGTTGTGCACACCCAACACAGAGTAGAAACAAAAAAAAAAAGGAAACTGCTGTCTACTTTATCATTTCCTCTTTTCTTGATACTATCACACACTTTTACGCCCGACTCCAGTCGATCTTGTTCTTTCACTCTTGTTGTTCCTTCTTCAAACCCTCGTCATCAGGAGAATAGAATATCACAGAAGAGGCAATTCCCAAACAAAATCTCTCTGACATAGAGGACATCTCGTTTAGCACACTGTGTGCACTCTTCCTTCTGTCTCAGTCTTGCCGATGTCTTTGTGAGCATCTCTAATGGCCTGTAAGATTGGTCACGGGGACAAGTTGCCCGCCTTACCTCTGGACAACAGTAAGACGTCACCACAACATCCAATCTTGATGCAATCTACTGTAGGCCATCATGTAAATCCCTTCTTAGTTTTTTTTTTTGTCATTATCATCCCTGAGGTTGACTTTCCTCAAAGAGAAAAAATATGTTTCTCTTATTCAATGTCTGGGAAATCGAAATGAGAAAATAACTGGATTAGGGACTTGGGAATCAGTGCGGGCTCCTAAATCATGGGCACATGTCATTATAAAGTATTAAAGCTTTGGGTCTGCATGGGGGGGGGGGGGGGTTCTTCCGTGTGTATGGGTGTGTTTGAAAACCTGAGCGATGGGAGTGATGGGAGGCTGGAGGATAAAAGCAGGTCTCAAAGGAAATAAAACCAGTGTTGGCTTTAAGCACAACAGACCTCATAAGACACATAGTGCTTATGTGAGGCAGTGTAAGAAGGCCTAGAGGCAGAGACCTGAGGGGAGCAAGCCACCAGGGAGAGACAAGAGACTCTCCCGCTACCACTCTCTCCTCTCTTAGCTCGACTTAGAACCCTTACAAGAGTGGAAAGTGAGAATCTGGGAGGAAGTAGGAGAGAGATAAGAAAGAGAGCAGGTCTTGAGCGGGATAGAATGGAAACAGAGGAGGGGTTGAAAGCGGAGCCAGATGGGGGGAATTGGTGAGGGGGGGGGGGATAGACAGAAAGAAAGTGAAGAAGACAAAGACAGATTAGTGAGAGATTTGCGGTGTTTTGTTCCATTTTTTAGTACCGTGTTCCAGGTAGGACTGCGTTCCTTCCGAAGGGTCGAGTCTCCGAGCTCGCCGTCCGTGTTTAGAGTTGTTGTGCACAAACATGTTGTCAGATACAGCCAGGACATGACCCTCCACGCTCACCGTAGTTGACACAACCACCTGAGAAATAATGAAATAGAGGAACAGAAATGAGCCACACTTTCAATCTGAAAATGTTTTTCCCCTAAATACTGTATTATACATAAATAAAATCGTATTATCTTTCAATTAAACGCAACTTTTCATTTCAGGGCACTTATTGACACCTCCACTGTTATAATTTATATTATATTTATACTTTAAAGAGAGAACACATGCTTTAATTTAGGATACACTACAGGACAAATGCAAGCTTTACCTTGTCGTTGGGAAAAATGTTTTTTTTTAATGAAATTATTTTAAACATTGACTAAATGAACACTTGACTTTTTGCAGCCAAGAAATACTTGTGAATGTTAAACTTATATAATTTTCTTTGGGTTCATTGCCAGAATCTTCTTATTTCATAAAGTTTTTGGAGCTTTAGTAATTTAAAAAATGATATCAATCATACCTGGTTTATGTATGAAGATAAATCAATGGCATTTTAATGTTTGGAGTGCATGTGTAATTTACTTTCATTTGTATTTATTTTATTGAAATGAATATCAGTTCTTATTTTTCTAATATGTTTTTCGAGGCATACTTATTGCATACTTGTAGCATAGGATATTTTGTGACAGGAGCTTATGCATATGAGAGGAGCAAAGGGCATTTATGCAAGAAAGGCCGTGGGAGTACTCTCTCTATACCAATCACAGCATTCATGTGACAAAAACCCTGTAAATACGTTGTCTTCAACTAAAGGTCTCAGTTCTGAACTACAGCTCCAGGAAGTGTGGTCCTCGCCCATGATGCAACACAGGCTGCATCGACAGCTACATCTCACCTGAAAGCGCCTCATGTCTCTGGGGTTCCCGGCGTTCTTCAAGCAGTTCTGGTTGCACTTCAGGAAGAACTTGAGGAAAAACCTGCATTTGCAAAGAACGAGAGAAGGAGTAGAAGAAGGAGTATTAAAAGAGCTGCTGTCTGACACTGTGTGGTGCAGCATGAGTGACTTCAGCAAAACACAAAATGCAAGTAAAACAAATAAAACCGTGGCGGCAGATGAAGCTCATACACCATCCGACTCTCATCTGTCGGTTGTTTATGACAAAGTCGGTTTTCTATGTAGAAACAGCTCCGGGATATTGAGTAAGATGCTACCTTGTACATCCATCTCCAAGCTGCTGTCACAGTTTGCCATAAACTCACCGGGGCAGACGTAGCCCCCCCCCCCCCCCCCCCCCCAGCTGCAGAGCGTGACGGAGGTTGTGCTGTAGCTACGATGCTGCACAGTGTTGCCATTCCTGCCTCTCTCAATCTCAGTGTGAGAGACCACATCAACAGCACCTGCCATGCATTATTAATAGGCTGAGATGGCAAGTATGGCTACCCACATCAATACTTAATGAGGGAGGGAGGGAGGGAGGAGTGAGGGCCAGAGGAGTAAAGGGGGGGTGTGGGGTTGGGGTCTGTGTGTGTGTGTGTGGGGTGCTCCGTGGCCTGAAAAGCCGAAAGGGGACGGCTCACAATTTATTGCCCAGCCCCACCCCAGGCCTTGAAGCCGGACAACTTCTCCTTTAACTGAAACCGCTGTACTGTGCGTCCCCTCCACGCTTCCCTCTGCATTTTCTGTTGCCCTAAAAATATATAAGAGCGTATATATCAAATGAACTGCACAAATAAACAGCGCTGTGTACAAATAAACAGGAACCCTCAAAAGGGGGGAAATAAAACTACAACGTCCCACCCTTTCCTCCTCCTCCTCCTCCTCCTCCCTTTGAGGTAGCTCAAAGAAGTGCTGACAGCTGAAACTGCTTACAATACAGATCTCCACCAGCCAGAGAGAGAATCACTCCTTTGCTCAGCTTTTCTTTCATATGTCTTATTTTCTACCCTCTGTTCATTTGTTATGGCTTGGATTCTGCACTGGGCAGCGCGTTTGGAGCCAACTGTCTTAGATATAATCATGCACGGGCAAACACACACACAAACATGTCAAGAGAAACCAAGTAAGCAGCAGTGTTGGACAATTGCTTCATCGAGGAAAAACACAAGAGCGCAAAGAAGATAAATGGACAGAGCAGAATTCGGTCTCATTTTATGGGCCAGCCTACCGCTGTGCACATTACAAGCATCTGATGTAACACAAGAACTTGAGAATTTATCCCTGACAACTTTCAAATGCATGACGGCTGGTTAGCTGCGGACGCCGTTCTTCAAGTAAGGAAGAAGAAACCTCGTATGATCTGAATAACAAACTGTCTCTCTTCTTCTTCCAGCTTTGTATTTTATTTTGTATTTTTTTAGGGCTAAATCTGAAAGAGAAAGGGGAAAGGAGAGAAACAAGAGTGGCTAGGAAGTGGAAAGTCAGAGGAGAAACTGATAGAAAGAGAGAGGGATGTGAAATCTGAAGGAAGACACAGACGCATACAGGAGGGTCCCTGTATATTTTAGAGGCTGCAGGCCGGTATCTCAATAATTCATGACCCAAAGTGATGTTTTTTGCAGTGGTTGTTGGCCCCCAAAAGCTGAGGGTCTCCAAACTTTATTATCTCCTCCAGGTCAAGGAGCAGCCTTGCAGACATTCATGGTCGTCCGCTTGTCCAAAACACTCCACCTTCCTTGCTGCACCTCGTGTTTAATTCATTGTCTCCGTTCTTTTCCCAATGTGTCCTCCTGCTCCTCCTCTGAGGTATTCATGATAGACAGGCGATGGATAAGTGGATCGTGAAAAGTTATAGGGTCTCCAGAGTCAGAGGTGACCAAATCAGGAGGTTAAACATTAGAGTTTGGACTGGAGAGCAGCGGAAGAAGAGGAGGCAGTGCTGAGATACTGAGTGTGAGAAGAGATGAAGACGAGGAGCGTCAGGCAAGCCTCATTCGCTCCGCTATATGTCAGCATGTCCATTCAGGCTCCTGCATGCATGGATCATCCGATTCATTATTTACATGGATTAAGGTGTCTGCAGCCAGCCACACAGAAACATTGCAAAACTGTAGCATGTTGATTCCTCTGTGCGCCGTCTCCACGGGAGCCAAGAGACAAGGCTCACGGCTGCACGCATTTACATGGATCAACCGAGTGTGGCTGTGTTGTGGTGAAAGAGGAGTGTGTGCTGATATGCAAAAACAGAGAGATTACTATAAGGATTTATGGATAATCTGATTGACAGCTGACAGTAAATATGGACAGCTAGCTGATTATAGCCCATAATTCTGTCACTTGATTGGATGAGCTATCTACGATCATGTTTTCTTCACTTCTAAATCTGTAAAAAATATATAATTTATGAGTTGAAAACTCTGTTTGACTTTATGTAAGAGGAAAATGTATATTATAAAGGTGGCAGCACTTTGTGGACAACAGTAAAATATTACAATTAAAAGCAACTATGCTCAGCAGAACCAATAGACAATGATGATGATGAATAAATAATAAATAATAAATACAATAGAATAAATGTAAATTTTAACTTCATTTTAGTCAAAATTTAAATATTTTGAAAAGCGTATCGGCAACATATTGGAAAAATACATAATTGTACATTAAATAAATATGAACATAAGCTTTTCAGTTAATCAGTTTATCTAATATTTGAACAACTGTTTTTCGCAAAACAACTAACTCCTCCTAATGTTGTGAGGAGGCGTGTCAGTTGGTTATTATTACACAGACATTTCATTTTTTTTTGGCTTCGGTTTAGTTTTTAGTTTTTTATTTGCTTCTCCACAAATGTTCCAAATACTTGTGGTAAAAAAAAAAAAAACTTTTCACAGCAGAAATATTCATTTTTTAAAGCAGAAAATAGGGAATGAAATCAGGAAGCTTGTTTGCTGCCAATGTAATTTTGCATAAATTTAACCAGGACTGGTTAAATTTATGTGGACACAGAGGTCAGGTTAGCACTTGCTTAGAAGAAACTCTTACCAAATACATTTTTCTCAAAGTAAACCCTGGTGATTTTTAGACCTTAACATCTTTACATATTCAGAGATTTATAATAAACTGAATATTCAATAATAATAATAAAATATGGCACTTATGAATGATGATCATTTCGATTTCTGGCAAGGGTCCTGCATACACCATTTGTACATTTAGTACCGCATGCAAACCCAAAGGTTATATCTTATTTCAATACATTTTCAGCTGAACTGTAGACAACGCTGTCTCCTACATAACTCCTCGTTTTCATTTTCTGCGCCGCTTTCCTGTTTGTTCATGAGACTCTTGCTGATTTCATGCTGTTTCACTGTGCAGACTCAACAGCTACAAATATTATCAGTGCAAATTGCTGCTGCGGCTGGATTAAATGAAATAAAACCATTTTGTTCTCATGTAATTGCCTCCAAATCCAGGAATGGCTGTGGAAGTGAATTTGTGTAAATAACTGCTTGGCCTCTTGAAGCCTCATGGCATAAATTTGTAACAGCGAAAAATGAGCGAATAAACACAAGCAGCCGGTCGCTGTAGTAATTTAATGATCTCACACTTTCATCATATCGTAGCGGGCATTATCTGTCACTTTGGAGCAATTAAGCACAAAATCACCCTCTGCCCATTAAAAAAAAAAAGTCAAAACAAAGAAAGTAATTATAACACAACTTTTAAGTAATCCCTGTAGCATCTAAATATTATTACAGTCGTGAGAAAGATTGTCTAAGCGATTAGCTAACAGCAAGGAAGCCTCCGAGGGACAATCCTCTTATATTTTCTAATAATTTTCCTACATTAGCAAGAAATGAGTTAAAGAGTTGCTCTCGTTGTCAAAATGTAACACGGATAACTTTAGAGCGGTGTTTGTTTCATCTCCTGCAGTTGTTCGAGTTCATTCATCTTTTCAGCCTTTGAGTTGCAGATTGTGCTGCACATCTTAGTGCCTGATCTCTTTACTCTACGCTCCTCCTCGCTCTCCTTTTTCCTGACACCGATGTGCTATAAAAAAAAAAATGGCTGTGGGTGATGCCATAACTCAGCCGTCTCCTCTTTCTCTCCCTCCAGCCATTTCAGATCATCTCCAGAAGAAAAGCACTGCGTCTGGCTCCTGATGTGCTTCATGAGGTGTGTAATTCACTGTGCTCCAGAGGGGAGCCATTTGTCTCCGGGGTTAACTAAGTGACACAACAGCACTTCCCAATGCCTGTTACCACCGTGGGACATGTTGAACTAATCTAGGCAGGTAGAGGAATGGAGAGACCGTACACGTCAGCAATTAAGCATTAAGATTTGTTCAGGAAATCGATCCGAATGAAGTCGGAGTCAAGTTCAAATTAAGTGTAACTATTTGTAGCGTATAAAGTTACAGGGGAAAAGGAGTGACAAATAGGCAACACAACTGAAAGTGAAGTGCGGTGAACTCAGAGAAATATCTGCCTCACCTCCTGCTTTGTGTGTGTGTGTGTGTGCGTGTGTGTGTTTGTGTTTCCCCTCCCCTTGTGTTTCTCATATTCTTTCTTTCCTCTGCATCTCTTTCTTTCACGCTTTCCGCCATGCATCACTGACACTTCAACCAAGAGCCTGACTGGCTTGTTTTCGTGGTGACCCGTCTCCTTGCCTGCAAGTATATGTTGAAGGCACACACACATATACACGGTAATTTAGGGAGATTTATGAGGGGGGCCTTGCACCAGGAGCCATGCAGGCTGACCCCAGGGGTGTAGGGGGGCACTGTGTGGGGGATGGGGGGGTAGGCTCCACAGTCTGGGACATTAATAATCCAGAACCAGGTCTGTCTCCGGGCCTGGCCCTGCATGGGCCTCGGACATCAGTCTGTAACATTGCAGTGGCCCAGTTTACCGTGAAAGAAACATCCAATACATGCCAGACTAATACAGGATAGATAGATAACTCCACTAAGAAATTCAAAAACATAAAAGAAAACAACACATATTGAGCACACACAGAAACAGAGGGGTGGACACAGAAAAGAGACGCACACGCTTTACCCCATTCCTTTGGAGTGCTACTCTAGAAAGTCGCAGCATGCACCTCTATATTGCCCTCATGTCTATCTTAAGTGTCATGATTTATTCAAATAGAACATCTCACTGCACTGAAAGATTCATCTCCATCCCATCCTCCTCCTCCTCGGCTGCATCCGTCCGATGTGTGAGCATGTCATGTCAGCTGAATTTGCCCGCGTTGTTAAATATTTCTCAGAACAAATGGACCCTGGAGAAGGGAGGCGGTGGCTTGGGGACAATCCACGGTGCAACTTTGCTGCTCAGGGAATAGCCTCACTTGGGAGAGATCGTCCCTCCCTTCCCCTGGAGCAGGAGCTCCGGTCACAGCTTGGGGACAGAAGTCCCAGAGACACTTAACCAATTGTGTTTCATCCATTTCCTCCAAAAAGGATCATTCAAAATTCAACTGAGAAAATCATGCAGGGAGCGTGGAAAGATGGGCGATGAACTCCTTCCTGCCTGGTAGGAGCAAGATGTCCTGCGTTCAACAAGCCTGATAGCGTCGCTACCTGTGGCTGGGCTTTACACAAAAGCATCGGAAAGAAATCCAGGCAAATAGACATCTGTGCATTAATGTGTGTCCCTCTCTGTGTGTCTCTCTGTGTGTGTGTGTATCAAAGCCATGATGAATAAGAGGCTGTCTGGATGATGGACAAGCTTGGCAGACGGTGCTGATTGAAACACTTCCTCTGTCGGGGGCCTGGCCCATTAATCTGATGGAGACAGAGACAAAGAGAAGGAGAGCGAGGGAAAAGCTCCAGGCCCCAGACCGCAGGAGTAATGAGGGGTCCTGGTCCCTTTCACCTCAGCGCTGTCTTGCCAAGGTGGGACGTTCTGCTACCATGTCCAGCCCAAACCCTGCCCTCCTGGGACTGACCAGTGAATAATGGCCCTGTCATCGGCCGGTGTAGACGCTGCCACACAGCCGAAGGGTGTGTGTGACCGCGTGCTGCCCGCCCGCCTTCCCGCGCAGTCATTCACCCCAACTGTTCTCCTCTACGCCTTAGTTGAAGACTGATGTATTCATATTGAATGGTGTTGATTTAAGCACATGTTAAGCTCAATGCATAATGCATTGACTATATATAGCTTGATAAAGAGCATTGCGTCAGCCTTGGACCGGCCCCACATGCATTGTGGGGATGAATGTGCCTCCTGCAAAAATCCTCTCTTTTTTTTTTTTGTTCCATTTAAGCACAGCGTTAAATCATGACTGTGGACGTACACAAGCTCAAGGTTATGTTTCTAAATGCAGCTGTATCAGAAATCAAAAACGTAATTAGTGTGCTGCATTTGTTCTCAGGTGAAAAGTTGCTCCCCCCCAATTGGTCTTGAGGGAGGAATATGGAAGCAGCGAGTGGGAGCGTAAGAAATGAGAGGGAGAGCGCGTGATGGGCAACAGGAAGAGAAAGACGGGGCTAAAATGTACGACTTCCTATGTGTGCGATTGTGCATGTAGAGCTGTTCACACGTCTTCTGGCCTTAGCATCCCCATGTGTGTTTATCAAACATATTACAGCTCCTTCTAGATTCCTCACCTGCATACCCCCCCCCCACCCCCCCTGCTACATATGGCCCACCAATCACAAAATAAGGAATCATGCATACATTAGCATAGCTAATGGTTTACCCTCTCCATTTAATATGCAAATTTCCTGAAACATTACTGAATGCCGTCTGTTCTAAATGAATAAATTTGAATTGCAATTAGAATAATCCTTTATAATTAATGAAAACTGTCAATTTTGGTTCATAAGTAATTTGATTAAAGTGGTGATGGGACACTTATGAAGTTCATCGGGCTGCGCGGAGTGTGAAAATACACGGATGCATGCGAACACACACACACACACACACACACACGCACACACATGTACACATTCATATGCTGCATGACAGCAGAACCAGGGCTACATTATTGATGAAGATGATTAATAAACACAAAAGACCTGTTTTTTAAACTTCTTTGAACTCCTTTGTGGAGAAACAACAGATCAATCACACCTTTCTGCCACCTGACAGAGGATGCAAAGAGAAGGAGTGATCGAAAAGCTTCCCCGGCTTCGTGGCGATGTGTTTGTGGCTTGTCGGTCCGGAGCGGACGGGGACACTGACCGTAAAAACACACATATGCTCAGACTTCACCGGGGCTGAAACATTCCCGCAATGTCTCTCACAGAGGGACCGGCAATGCTGCTGGGATTTAGTGTGTAATAACATGAAGTAAGGATCACTGAGGAAGAGGGGTGCCGGTCCGTGACTGTTAGACACTATCCCCATTCTTAACCATTACCTCTCTCACGCTGTGCCATTCTGCCACTGAAGCATATAATGGTGTCACTTAAATTAAGGTCACTCAACTGTGGGGAATTGTTGCATGCTGTATGTATATGAACGTGAGCATGCTGGTGTTCAGCAGAAACACGAGCCAGTGTGTTTGAGTGTGTTTGCATGGCATCAACCCAGTAATAATGGTCCAGATAGTGTAGAGCATTGCAGACTAATTAGCCATATCAGTGAGAAAATAGCAGCCTGCTAATTAATGGGTATTATGGCATTTCAGAAGTCACCGCTCTAATTGGGAGTGAACTGAGCCTCGCATTTCCATACTGCAGTAATACTGGCTTTATCCGCCCATCTATCTGTTTGTCTGTCTGTCTGCCTACTTGGCATGCTTGCTTTGAAACACAATCCTCCACATGCATGCAGGGAAAGTAATTATCTCACACAACCATATGTTTTCAAAATGCATAAATACACACAGTAATGCAAAGGGTGTATATAGTTCTTCCAACCGAATACAGCTACGCTAACAAATTCAGGAATTATTCATTTTTTTGCAACCTTTGACCCATAATTTTATATATTTATTCTGATTAAATATCTTTATATTGCCTTTAGAGAAGAAAAAAGCCTAATGCAAGTGAATTGGTGAGTAATACAATATATCTGAATAATTCTTTGGTGTGTGTGTTTTGTGTGTGTGTATGAGAGAGAGAGAGAGAGAGAGAGAGACATACATACCCCCTATAGGTTCCTATTAACCCAATCAGAGGGTGGGGCAATGAAAATAGATTTGCATTCAAATGCCACATGCTCGATATCAAATATCAAATCAAGCCCGAGTCACTGAGACAGACAGCCATCCCCTCCCTGCTCCCCTCCCTGCTCCCCTCCCTGCCCCCCTCCCTGCTCCCCTTTCTGCTCTCAGGGTCCGAGCGACTCCCATTCTCCCCCGGACGAGCTCTTTTGAGGAGTGACAGGCTGTGGCCACGGCTTGATTGACAGCCTGTTGAAGCTTCTCTTTCCACCAAACACCCCGCATGACCGTTTCCTTCTACACACACACACACATAAACACTATGTTCGCCTCCACATCCCCCCCCCCTCTTCGTGGGCCGGTCTGGGTGTCAGTGATAGCCCTGGGTTAGTGCCCCACAGGCTGCACAGCACTATACATACAAATCACAGTCTGTCAGCCTTGTGAATGGACACATTTTGACTTTGCCCTTGCAAAGTCCGCTCCCCTCGAAGCGGCCTGGTTCTGTATCCAGAGTCTTTTTTACTTTTACGTTTCAATCTCAAATGCAGGCGTAGGCAGATGCATGATGAAGCCTACATAGGGCGCCAGCCAGTAGAAATATGCGCATGCAGAAACACACGGGAGAAATGTCAGATTTAAGTGCAGTGCTAATGGGCAGCACCTCACAGGGTCAGGGCATAAATACATCAGCATCAACACACACAAACACACACATACACACAGACAGTCCACACACAGCAGGCCAGCCAAGACCCCGGGCCTAATCTCACACACTCAGCTAGTACACCTGGTTAATGTTAAGGGGGCAGTTATAGTCAATTACATTCCCATATAACGCATAAACTTAAACCCTGCCTGTGCCGGGAGAGTAATTGAAAACAGGCACAAACACACAAAGGTCCAGGCAAAAAGTCAACTTCCCACCCCTGGCTTTCCCATTCATGAGATGTGGTGTCTTCACGTTCCACATTCTACAGTCTTGGGGGGGGGGGGGGGGGAAATGCAAGGCGGGGAGAGAGTGATGGGTTGCCATTTGGATATACGACGGTGAAAGAGCAGGAGGATATGGTGTCATATGAGGTAACGGAGATGAAGACAAAAGGAGTGAGGGGTGGGATAATGTGTGGGCTTTGTCTCCCAAGTGAGGTCCAGGGGAGAGGCAGTCAGGGTCGGAGCGAGCGGGTGGAGGACTGGTGGTGGCGTTCCATACGGGCGGGGTGGGAGGAGGGGGCGAGTTGAGGAGGACAGCGGTTGTAAGTAGGAGTTTGAGACTGACAGGTGACATTACCCTGCGTCATGGCTGGAGGGACAGAGGGACAGAGGGCGCGATGGTTATCCAAGCAAAGAAATGTCAACGTCCAGACACTGCTGCACACACACCTACACACACACACACACACAGGTACACAAAGATCCAGGACAAAGGAGTCTGGAGTCTTTGAGAGGGAAAAAGGCTGGCTACAGTGGACAGATGAAGAGATTACATCCTCTCCATTTAAAAAAGGAGGAGAGGAGGATAAAGAGACAAAGCAGAAGAAAAGGCTGCGAGTCACTGACTGTACTATTAGGAGTCAACAGGCATGCATTTATTCATATGGTGTGCTTCCCAAACGCAGGCAGTCGGTTCTTTGCCTACATTCATATCTCCGTCTCCTCTCTCTTTTCATTAAAGCCGAACCTAATTTTGGCAAAGCTTATAAAATGTCCTCATTGCTACTCATTCGACCCCATTGATTTAGTGTTTGGTTAAATATTCAGGACTGTGGATGCAATTAACATGCAGTTAATGAATAATTGATCACATCTTAAGCGGCCATAAAACTCATGCATATTAATTATTGAAACAGGAAATATGAAAAAAAAAAACAACCTTCCTTGTTTTGCCTGAATCAACGTTCTTTCATTTTGTTCCTTCAGCCAGGAAGGCCTGCAGAGAGCATTCGAGGGGGGCAAAATAGAGCTTATAACTGTGTTGGTGTAGGAGAGGGAGACAGGAGGCAGAGAATATGAACGCTATACAAATGCCTCCCATAAACACCACTTTAGCAGCGCTCATACGCATTTAAGCTACCTTTGACGACATCCATTTCGCCCGCTCGTACGTACACCTCCGCACTCGTGCATTGCACACGTCGGTGTGATGTGGAGCACGATGCGGGTGAATGTTGTGTTGACAGCCTCGTTGTCACAGAGACAGGAGCGGCATGTTCTGACAGACAAGTGTTTACCAGGAGTGAACGCACACGAAAAATAAAACAAATCTGGGGAACACGGGAGGCATGTCAGCCCGAGACCGGAGATCAGTCAGCTAACAATGAGCCTTCGTCTCCCACTGTGTCTCTGCTAGTGTATGGTTGGAGGCTGATGACACCCCACCCCCCCTCAGGCACCTCCCGGGGACCCGGTGAGTGGAGAACAACAGTGTAGGGAGGAGAGGGAGTCAGGCTGAATGCACTTTGCTCTAACACTGGAATATACCTGTGGTCAGGTGGATTTTCAACTTCCTGTGTGTGTGTGTGGAAGAGCAAAAGTGTGTTTGAACATATTTTTGCGGCTAGCAATAAATTCATTATCCACACATCATGCACTCCTAAACCACTCAAAAATGTCTTGACATGAAAAATACATCCCAGCAGCAGCCACACACTCCAGGAAAACACTAATTTACATTGTTGCTAGTTATTTATTTAGTGCTCAAAAAGCTCTCGGAGGTGTACAAGTGTTCTGAATTTGTTGCCCCCCCCCCATATCTCTCTCACCGGCACCAAACTACTTTGCATTGTTAGTGCCTGGAAGCTAAAAGTGACAAGCCGTCAATTGTGTTCCAATATTAACCCCCCTCTCAATGCCTGCAAGCCCATCTTCTTCTCTGTGATGTTGGCTTGATCAAAGAAGCAGCACTTTGGCATAAATAACCGGGGAGAGTGAGATGGACGACGCCATGCTGCTCGCAGACTGATGAACGACGGCCAGCTCCTCTACAAAACAGTCTCGCCTTTCTGTTCTTTGTCTACCCTTCTCAGTTTTTCCTCATTATCTCCTTCTATCTCTCTTCTGTTAAAGCAACATGAGATGTTGGCTGAGCATGATTCGATGTCTCCTATATACACTCAGGCAGTGAGTGGTAGTTCGTGGAGCGTGCGGCGTATAGTAGGGCGATGGGCTGCACGCTCGTGCTATTTATACGAAGAAGAAGACAGTGGTTGCCAACACCCCCCCACCCCACCCCCACCCCACCCCTCTTTCTCTACATTCTCAGTATTTTGAAGAGATTGAAAGAGACCGGGATGTCTGATGAAAGAGAAAAGCGGACCACCAGATAGACAGAGTGCGAAGGAAAGATACCCCGTGCCTGCGTTTCATCATATCTTAGCAGGTTCACCTGGCGGCGAGATTCCTCAAACGCACCCTCAGTCAACACAGCAAGGAGGGCTGAAGCGAAAGGGACAGGAAGTGAAAGGAATGAGTAAAAGTAACAACACATACACGAGGAGCGAGAGAGAGTAGGGAATATGGGAAGTGCTTCTCTCTGTGGCTAATTCTCTGGGTGTGGGAAAGCGGCGCACCTAACACAGGTTGGCCTGGTTTCAGTAATGAGTTTGATTCTTCTCTCTGCCTCTCAGTCTCACAGGGGACTAAGACTGCATAATAACATCCTCCACACACACACACACACACGGACACACAGGTCTATGGGGAGCTAATTATTCTCACCTGTGTTAATTATTGCTGTAAGCCAATCAGCGGACTCTGTGCTAATTAGGCAGTGTTAGGTCTGATTAGTGTTTTGCAGAAAGCCCACTCAAACTGTTATCTACCATACCAGTCCCCTCAGGCAAGAGAGGAGAACAGGTGGAGGCTTGCCCTGTGTGTGTGTGTGTGTGTGTGTGTGTGTGTGTGTGCACTCATGCTTAATAATAAATAACTAAAGGACAGCTTGAATTCACAATAAAATAAAGTCTAATCAGTTTCTTTAACAAGCAAACTTCTGCATACAACGTGCCATCAATTCAACCAGTCGCTGCCCCGTGAGTTAATTGGTCCCGGTTTGGGGTCGTTTCTTTTATCTTTACAAACAGACCCCGTGCCCTTTTAGTTAATGAGGGCTGATCCAGGATCAGTGCTGTCACAAACGGCTCCTATTGGCCAGTATAACCCCTCCGATTGATCCACGCATCACACATGCAACCCGTGTCCTGACCCAGGCGTGCAGGCTCCTGTGTGTGTGTGTCAGTTTGATGGGTGAATGAGGAAGAAGGGAGTAAATCTTTAAATGTGGGGTCTGCAGATGAGCCTCCAGCTGAGAGGAGTGAAAATAAAAAAAGAAAGACGAGTAAAAAGAGGAGAGGGGATGATAGGAGGAGGGTGAAAGAGAGGGAGAGGCTGGAGGAAACCTTCCTCTTATGACACGATTGATTTTCTTTCAGAGGCTTGAGCCTGTCACTACTGAACACTTGGTGCCCCACTCCACCACACACACACACACACACACACACACACACGCTGAATCACACATGCACGCATGCACAAACTCTGTGCCCTGACCTCAACGTGTGCCTGCTGGTCCATCGTGGGTCTAATGACACCGGGGCCTCCCACAGATCAATACCAAACTGTCACTCAGCTGGCAAACACACACACACAAACACACACGCTCAAAATGATGTACACACACACATCTGAGGAAGGGTATGTGCTTGTAGGTTTGTGTATGCTGGAAGCCATGTTTTCTACAACCTCAGCAGATGCCCTGCTTCATCTCCTCCACCCACTCCCCCTACACACACACACACACGCACACACACACACACACACACACACACACACACACACGCACACACACACACACACACACACACACACAGACTCACGCACGCACACACACTCTGGACTGAAGCCATATTCTCTCCCCTCAGTTTTCTCACCCTTCTGCTCCCTCATGCCGAGAGTCTTGGTTCCTGATGTAATATTGATGAGTGAGGATGGAGGCCCTGTAAAAAGTGATAGGTCTTTGTGATTGAAAATTGTAAAATGGTCATTGATTTAACGTCAATTCCCACACATGCAACCGCACACAATCAGACACACACAAAAATCAGAATGGACACAACTACTTGTTCAGCCCAGGAGAGACGCAGGAGAGCCCCCTTTTCACGCCCCCCCCCCCCCCCCCCCCCCCAACCTCACTCCTTCACTCTCTCTTCCTTCTCAACAATCTCAAGCTCCCCATCCGCCTCTCTCACTACACATCTCAAGTGCCTCTTAGAGCAGTTTGGCTCTCGCCCCAGTCTGCTTTTCTAAGTGGCTCGTATTTGCGCGACGGTCTGTTTTTTTTGTGCGCGTGACGTTCGGTGTCAAGATCACAGAAGAACAACCGTGCGAATCACCGCGGCGACACATCTTCTTTACATTCATGGACACGGCGAAATCATTTGCGTCCAACTAAAAACCCATCGACTGTGAAAAGCTCTGACTGAAAACACTTGTTTGTCGCTGTTAAATCGCTAATTATAGCCCGGCACAACACAGGGCAGATGCAGGCTAATTCACCATTAGGCCGTTTGGTGTTTATTAAACTTTTATAATGTGATCACTCTGATAACGGCACAATTGTTTCCCTGGGCGTGTGTGATTATACTGTTGTACTCCTCTGTCCCCTTGTAATGGCTCCCGCCGAGTGTGTTAGTGTTTCCCTGTGCATGTGCTGTGTGAGTGTCTTGGAGCTTGCGGAGCAGTGTTTTCCATTTCTCATTAGAGTGGCACAGACTCCTGCTGCAGGGTCAATGGAGGGGGGGGGGGTGCGGATATGTGTGTATCTGTTTGAAAAGGAGTGGGGTGGTAATGAGCGCAGGAACATAATACTACGGCGTCCATTAATGCTCCGAGGCAGTGACATTAGGCATACTTAAATAATAGAGCCAGTCTCTGCAATTACCCACTGTTATCTCTGCAGCTTTGGAGGGGGACCGGCGTTAATAAATGTTTGTAGTGATGTGATAAATGCCAGGTTTGCTCATTTGTAATCTACACTGTGGGACAAGGGGAAGCGGGTAGATCTAATTGTTTTCCTCCAGATTGGAGAATGTGGTTGAGTTTAAAGAGGAGGATGCGGAGGAGGGGGGTCTTTCCTTTTCACATCCTTTCCCCGCGTGTGCATCTTTCTCCCTCTCTGTCGTCTGTCTATCTACCTCTCCGAGCATCTCTCCCTGCTCTCAGTCGGGGGGGGGGGGGGGGGGGTACTGTTACAACTGTCCTCCTGTCAAACAGAGAAAAGTAGTCCGCACCCGGCACCCACCGTCACGTCTCTGCCTCCTCCGTTCCCCCCTCCCTCTCATCTCTCTTTCATCTCGGCAAACATCAGAGGCGCGGCCCGTGATTGTGCGTGTAAACATCTTGTCACGCTAACATGGGCGTCATGACAGAAGAGAGGCCGCGCTTCATTAACGCCACGCTTGTAAGTTTGCCTTTTGCGTTTGAGTGGGGGGGGGGGCTGCGTGTCTGTCCTGTGCAAAGTGTGCGATGGCGTGCTTCAGTCGGTGGCAGAAACACGGCGATGCTCTATAAGGTGAGTTCTCTTCATGTCAGGTTCATTTGCCCTGAATATCAACCACCGAGACTCAGTCAATTAACAAGCAAGGAATCACATGCAACAGGAAAAAAATTCACCTCCTTGCACACCCTTCACTCTTTTACGAGTAAATCCTTCCTGTTTGTGTGAAGACAATAGCCAGAGGAGGAGAAAGAGGGAGTGGCGCAATGAGCAAAAGAGTCGAGGAAGGCCGAGGAATAAAGCGGTCCTGTTAAGTGTTTTCCCCGAAAAAAAAGTTTGCAAAGGTCTGCATGTTTGAACTGAATGTCACCTCATGTAAATCCCAGCCTCTGTGTCGGAGAAGCCAATAACCGGGATCATTAGCATGACTCTCTCCTGCGTGGCATGCAGAGATCCAGGAACAACATGCTGCAGACGAAAGAGCGATCAAACGCTGGGAAGATTCCAAGTGTGATTAACCGGAAAAAAAAAAAGAGAGAGAGAAAGCGTTCAGAGTTAAATCTGGAGTTGTGAGTGGGAGGACCAAAGAAAAAGACACATCGATGGAGCGATGAAGACGAGAGACACATGGATGGAGAAAATCACAGGCGCAAACACAGAAGCAGAAGAAATGCGAACATTCCTCCCAGTGAGGTCAAGCCACTCGGTAAACAAACAACATTAGCAGCACACACACAGAGGGGGTGAGGCGGTGTAGAACAACAAAGCGTCTCAGTCGATTTGCCGACGCCTTACTTTGTCTCCCCTCATCAGTTACATAAACACAAACAAAGGCCTTTAAATTTTGCTCGCCTTTTTGAAGTGGAACAGTGACATGTGCTCCGGTCTCATTTGTTGATGATTAATGCAAAGTAAAAAAAAAAAAAGGATATATTATAGGAATGTCAGAATATATCATCCCTTTGATCGAATGGCGCCGTTGACCATAATTGTCTACGCATTGATGCGGCTGCTTTACGTTTAATTACGGCAGAGACACTCCCTTGAAGATTTCCTTTTTGGTCTTCTAACATTACAGATGGAATTACTCAAGCTCAGTGTCACAAAACGCACATGCATCAGGAGCAGATAGGGAAAGGTTGAACTTGAAAATGAAGATGTGGGTACTAAATTGCCGATCATGAATCATACAGGACAAAATCTTCTACAGAGTAATCAGAATATTGGCCATGTTGCCGTGTCCCACCACTATCACACCCCATATCGCTCCCTCCCTGTCTCCCCCCCCCCCTATGCCGTGCGTGTTTTCCTTCTATTGTGGTGTGTGAAACTGAGAGCGACGCTCACAGCGCCAAGCCAGTGATCCATTCTTCCTGAACAGATTGATGGAAAACAATCAACAGGCCATACATCTTGCTCGGGCACAGTGGGTCGCCAGCGCTCATCCTGGACACCTGGACCTACATCCTGGGGCACAGGCACTGCTGTAAAGCATTTGAGAAGAGGACTGGGACGGGAACTGACTAATGGGAAGTGAGACACCAGGTTAGGGGGGGGTTAGGAAGCTGACATGAAGCATGCATTCTGTATTCGCACTTAGCAGAAATAATCTGTAAACAATGAATCATCAGCGAGGGCTGAGATCAGGGCAGCTGGAAGCGATACTGCTCACTGACACAGTGGCTGAGCCTGCCGGGAGGGGAGGCCCGAGCATCCTTCACTGAGAGGAGCCGGTGCATCTATTCAATTACGAGCAGCAGCACGGGCGGCCGTGTAACACATCGGCTGTGAAAGAGCACTTAGTGAGCCTTGTGCAAGGCTGTCCACATACATCAGAGCATTGAGAAAACAAAGCTTTGCTCCTGCCACACACGCATAACCATGCACGTCCGAATGTATAGCATCACACCGAGAAGAGCACGCTGCCGCTCTTCATGGCTCATTTGAAAAGCAAATTGAGCGCATCTTCGAGGGCGAGTCACTGACTGAATCCTGGAACACGGTACTCTTTTTTTTTTTTTTTTGCCCTTGCAACACCATGCAAATGTGCACATGGCGTACGGGGACGCACGGCTTATATATATCTTCATTCTATTTAAGTCCCCTACTGGCTCTGTCTCTCATCCTGCAATTTCCAACTCCAAAAAAAAGTCTTCAGAAGCTGTCAAAGAAGTAGGACGCCATTCATTTGGGTCAGATGTGGCTGTCCGAGCCCCTTCATTCTGGAACAGAACAAACACTGGCACGAAGGCAGAGGGAACGGTCAAGGAGAGCGGGGAGGTCAGGCAGCGCATGACAAAGCATTCTGGGGAGAAAGTAGAGCTTGTTCTATTTACAGTAGTTCTTTGCCAAAGAACGTCACCAAACCTAGAACTTTTCACCGTAATGCCATTTGTAAATTACAGTTTATGTGTACTAATAAACTTTTTTTTTTTTTTTTTTACCTGTGTTCAGCTGGGAAGCATCAGTTTAACTACCTATAAAGTCTGATACAAGCTCTGGTTAGTTTATGGGGGGGGGGGGGGATTTAAACACAACAAGCAAGCGCACAGGAAAACTTTT